>NC_052052.2:60603074-60903074 GCF_903992535.2 Arvicola amphibius | reverse complement strand
CTGTTGAGTGCACTTCTGTTGTTACCCACTGTTGGGCATGCACCCCACCCTTCAGAGCAGTTTGTTTACCTGGTGAGACTCCCTTGGAGGAGACTAAGTTTTCATTTGTAAGTGCTTATCAAATGGAGATTGCTTCTGGGTAGGGAAGGGGCATGTGCCCACTTCTGTTTTTGTTTCAGCTCTAGGACTCCATGTGTATATATTGCTGCATGCCGCCTCAATCTCTGGGTTCATATGTACTCAATCATGTTGATTTCGAGGGCCTTGTTTTCTTGGTGTCCTCCAGCCCCTCTGGCGCTTACACTCTTTCCACTTCTACTTCTGCAGGTTTCCCTGAGCCCTGAGAGGAGGGATTTGATAAAAACATCCCATTTACGGCTGAGTGTTCCAAGGTCTTTCTCACTATGTAAAATGGCTGTGAGTTTCCGTATTTGTTCCCTTCCACTGCAGAAAGAAGCTTCTTTAGTACAGGCTGAGCAAGACACTGACCTGATCTGTGATAGCAGAATGCCATTTTATTGCTCCATTATTGTTTCTTTGTTTTGTTCTTCCTTCCTTCCTTCCTTCCTTCCTTCCTTCCTTCCTTCCTTTTTTTTTTTTTTTTTTTTTTTTTTTTTTTTTTTTTTTTTTTTTTAGCAGAAGTGGTTAGTATTACCCTAGGTCCCTGGTCTCAGGTTCTTGTCCACTCAAGCAGTGTTGGGTATGGTTCCATTCCCGTGGTTTGGGCCTTAAGCCAAATCAGGTATCGGTTCATTACTCCAACAAACTTCATTCCTCCAGTGCACTAACATATCCTACAGGCAGAACACCACAATAGTTAAAGGGCTTGGAGTAGGCTAGTGTTTGTGTTTCCTTTCGAGTGTGCAGAGTACCTTCCAGTGCTGAGAACAATAGCCAGTAGGGGTGAAGGCTCTAGGTAGGGACTAGCTTGATTTCTCTATATTCATTAAGTTGTATAGGGTTGTCTTCAGCAATGGAGCCTTCTTGTCAGTTTATGGACCTATAGTCTAGGCTACAGCCTGGATTGTTTGGGGTTTCCCATAGGGCCCCTTTGGCCAACAATTCAATTAGATGTAACACAAACCTGGTATTTGGAGGCTTATTTGGTGACAAGAGATGGTTGGTTGGGGTTCTGTCTTCCTCATTATTTGGTGATTTTATTTAGATTGCACACACACACACACACACACACACACACACACACACACATATATATATATATGAAGCTTCTATTATATTAGTTTTCCATACCTCTTTGAAATGGCCCTGAATTTTAGCTCTCTCTTCCTCTATTCCCTCCCTTGACCCCTCTACTTTACCCTTCTCTGCTTGATCCTCCAGTTCCAGGTGCCCCTTCCTCAGTAACTATCCTGTTTACTTTTCTTTGGGAGATCAATCTGTCCTTCCTAGTCCCTTACTCTATACCTAACTTTTGGGGGTTCCATGGATTGTAACTTGGTTATCACTGACTTAACAGCTAATATCCACATATAAGCAAATACATATCATATTTGCCTTTCTGGGTCTGGGTTACCTCACTCAGGATGATTTTCTTCTAGTTCCATTCATTTACCTATGTATGGATTTCATTTTTTTACATGACTGAGTAATTCTACATTGTGTAAATGTACCTCATTCTCTTTATCCATTCTTCTGTTGAAGGACTTCTAGGTTGTTTCCAGTTTCTAACTGTTAAGAATAGAACAGTAATGAACATGGTTGAGCAAGTCTCTTTATGGTATGATTAAATGACCTTTGGGTATATGTCCCAAAGTAGTATAAGCTGGATTTTGAGGTAGATCACTTCCCATCTTCCTGAGTTGTCACCATACTGATTTCTATAATGGCTAGACAAGTTTGTATTTCTACCAGTTCTGGATGACTGTTCCCCTTGATCCACAACCAGCAGTCTGAGCTGTCACTTGTGTTTTGATCTTAGCTATACTGAGGCATGTAAGATGAAATCTCAAACTGGTTTTGCTTTGTATTTATCTGATCACTAAGAATGTTGAACATTTCTTTAAGTGTTTCTCAGCCATTTGAATTTTCTCCTTTGAGAATACTGTGTTTAGATCTGTACCTCAGTGTATAATTGTGTTGTTTGTTTTATTGATATTTAGTTTTCTGAGTTCTTTATATGTTTTGAGTAATAGCTCTCTATCAAATATGTAGTTTTTAAAAATCTTCCCATTCTTTTGGTTGCCGCTTTGTCCCAATGGCAGTGTCCTTTGCTGTACAGAAGGTCCAGTTTATTAGTTGTTTATCTTAATACATATGCTAATGGTGTTCTCTTCAGAATTTTTTTCTGTGCCAGTGAGTTTGAGGCTATTTTTCGCTTATTGTCTTTCCTATCAGGTTCAGTGTATGTGGTTTTATGTTGAGATCTTGATATATTTGGAGTTGAGTTTTGTGCATAGTGATAGTATGGATTTATCTTCTGGTTATCTTCTTTAATTTCTTTCTTCAGTGTCTTACAAGTTTTTTTAATCACATAAGTTTTTCACTTAACTTTGTTAGAATTACCCTAAGTTATTTTATATATTATTTGAGGCTATTGTCAAAGGTGTTGTTTCCCTGATTTTTTTTCTCAGTACATTTGTAATTCATATATAGTAGGGCTACTAATTTTGTATCCAGTGTTTTACTAAAAGTGTTTACCAGCTGTAAGAGTTTCCTGGTGAAATTTTTAATGGTTCCTTATATATCCTATCATGACATCTGCCAATAGGATTTTTGACCTCTTTTCCAATTTGTATCTCCTTGATCTTCAACTATCTTACAGCTCTAGCTAAGACTTTAAATACTATATTGAATAGGTATGGAGAGAGTGGAGAGCCTTGTCTTGTTCCTGTGACTTTCTCTCCATTGAAGGCAGCTGTGATTCATAGCTGTCTGGGGAGAAGTACGGGATATAGCATGTGCCGGCAATAGGTATACGATGGGCGGGGACAGCCTTGTGGGATCCGAGTCTTTCCAGATAAGGTCAGAGTGAGTTGAGTGAGAGGATCTGATGGAGTCTGTGTAGAGATATCCATAGAACTGGCTGTGTGTGGTGAGAAATCTCTACAGGATTAGGTCACACAAATTCCGTGCTGACTGTTGTAAGGGTACAGGAAGAGAAGGCCCTTGCTTTTTCTCTATCTTGAACAGGGTACCAGCCTGTCTTAACTGCATCCCGCAAAACATGTCCCTCCCACTGCTTGAGGATATAAATGGTCTACTGTCCTCTGGCCATCAGGGATTTTCTATTTATATCAGTTACAAGATTTGATCATCACAAAAAAGGCTGTTTGTTTAGAGCAGGATCTGCCACTAGTTCAGATGAGAAGTAGAAGGTAAGTATCAAGAGGAACTCTTAGGCTAATGTAGGATATGGGGTGCACCACTCTAGGAGGTACAGAGTGTGGTCAGTAGGAACCAAGTGCAGAAGCTTGGGGCATGGTTGACTTTCCTCCCATTCTGAGCGCCTTTGTGCCCAGAGCAGTCACGACTCACTGACTGTAATGCTTCCTTCCCATACCTCCGTTCCCATTCCTCAGTTACGTATCTGGGGTAATACAGTTCAGGGCATGATTTTAGTTTTCTTCCTTAGGCTTCCAGTCCTTAGGCTTCCCTGTTATTTGATATCTAGCTGTCAATTTTTGTTTGTTTGTTTGTTTCTCCTGTGGGGATCCCCTAGGCTCTTTGTCATCTGCACGTTAGGCAGCTGTCCTGAGCCACACCCAGCCCTGTAGTGATCTAAAGAACAACTATAAAGCTGTGCTTCTGCTTAAAGCTCTTCAGTGGCTCTTTGTGACTCCAGGCGTTGAGTCTCTATGAGCCCACTGAGGGGTGTGGAGCCACCACTGGCTGCTTGCTTCCCTTCTGAACTCTTTACCTGGGTCCCTCTATATTAGTGTTACTGAGCCTTTCACATCTTGGCCAAATGATGGTCATTCTGCAGAATGGATGCTCTCGCTTTGCAGCCTTTCTTCTGTGCTCTTCCCTCTGGAATGCCATTTCCATAGTCTATATTATACTCAACTAATCACTACTTCTCCTTAAAAGTCTTAGCTAGATATCATCTTGGGGACACTTACCCATCCCACATTCATGTGGGCCAAATGCCTGTTGAAATTCAGTAGACATTGCCCATAGTAGCTCTTCAAGTTGATCACTGGGCACACCACTCTGAAATCACCATTTCCCTTGGTGGAATCCTCCAGGGAGCTTATCTTTTTGTTCCCCATTATATACCATGTGCCTGTCCTATAGTAGACTTGCACCTGAGGTTTGCTGAGTGAACCTATGTTGCAGGGGAGAGCTGTTTGTTCCTTCCTGGCCACCTGGCTACTTTTGGCCCAAAAGAATTACACAGAAACTATATTAATTAAAACACTGCTTGGCCCATTAGCTCTAAATTCTCATTGGCTTACTCTTACATATGAATTTAACCCATCTCCATTAATCTGTGTATCACCACAAGGTCATGGCCTACCAGCAAAATTTCAGCACTTCTATCTCCAGCAGTAGATCCATGGTGTCTCCCTGACTCTGCCTTCTTCCTCCCAGCATTCTGTTTAGTATTCCCTGCCTAACTCTATTCTACCCTATGAGGCCAAGCCAATTTCTTTATTCATTAACCAATAAAAACATATAGACAAAATGGACCTCCCACACCAAATCTGCATTTCCTGTTTCTTTTCTATAATATTTATAAGTTACAGTTGAGTCTAGGCATATATTTTTGTTTATTTTTATTTACATATTATGTGACTATAACTTTTTACTTAGATCTTACATCATTCCCTAATAAAGTTGTAAATTTAAAAAAAGCTTTCTTAATTGTAAAAATGGCAAATTAGCTAGGCAATGTTTAAGGTCCTTTGCTACCCATAAAATCCCATGAGGTTACAGCATGATTAATTCCTTTTGAGAGCTGAAGAAAATGAAGTTTGTAGAGGTGAAGGTGTTCAGGATTACCTAGCTTCAATGGTAGAGTTAGGTTTTGAAACCTGTCATGAATCCTGTTGTGGTACGATGTCAAACCCAAAGATATCTCAAAGCTGTTAGTAATCAGTAAGGAAGGGTGAACCTTTGATATAAAGGTAGATAAGCTTGAAAAGGCATTGAAGGAAAGTACTTTGTGACTGAGGTTAAAAGGCAAAAGTCACGGTACTCACATATCGTCCTTCATTGTTCAGATGGGAAGAGACGAAATGGACGACAACATTGTAAGCTAGGAAGACTATATGACTGTGGCTATCTCTCATTTTGTTTATTTTGCTGTGGGGAGTTGAGACAGGGTGATGCTTATGTAGCTCAGAGGGGCCTCAGACTGGTCATCTTGCTTCTGCCGTGGGAGGGCTGACATTCCCCACTGAGCTGTGGGTTCCTGTTGATGGAAAGAGTACAGAATGCTGTAATACACCTGCATACCAGTGGCTCTCTTCTTCTAGTTCTGATTTCGAGCCTATCCGCAGAAAACCAGAGTGTAGACATACAAAACTGGGGACAAGAGTATTCACTTTAGTAGTTACTCTGAGAATTGAAGTGACTCAAATATCAAACACAGAGGAATTAAATCCTAGTGTGTCTCTTATAAAAAAATGTCCATAGCTTTTTTATTCATAGGGCAATATTTTTTGCAATTATTGCTGACTAACTCCCCATAAAATATGTGATATAAATATGCCTAATATTATAATGAGAGTATCTAAAGTTTATGGATAATTTATATGCAAGGCTCTATTTCTTGAATGATGTTTTTCATTTGAACGTTAGGCATTGATTATTCCTAGCTGTGGGATTTTAGATGAACAGTTTGTATTTCTGCTTTTCTCCCTATCCTTGGTAATTTGATATCAGATCTGAATTTTCTTTTCACTCCACCTTTGTTTATTCATTCCTACCCCTGCGTTCCCAGGTTGAATTGAAGGCAAGGACTAGAAGAAGAGTAGGAGCACTAAGAACAAACACAGTTTCTAGAAAACATTTCTCCTTTGGCATTTTACTTAAGAGTGTTTATTTGCCTTGCCCTCTGTGGAGCCCAGGATTGAACTGTCCTGCTGGATTTCCTTCTGAATGCATGGAAAAAACTTTTCCTGTTCCTCCAAAGAGAAGTGGTTGCGTCCCATAAACAGGTAGCCCCTAGTGGCTTTTGCAATGTTTCTATAAATGAAGATTATTGCGCTCCAAACCTTCTTGTCCCTAGGAAATGAATGTCAAGCATTGACTGCTTTGTCTGCTGGGAAGGGGCAGCTGGGACATGTGGTAAGAAGGATGTCGCTGAGGAACTGTCCTTCCTTAACCTCCTGCCCTTTGGGTAGGAACTCCTGGGTATCCCTTGCTTCTACCTGTGCCACAGAAGACTGACTTAAAGCAAGGACATTTCTAGCAAAGAAGAGAAAAGTCAAGTGGAGACATGATCTAAGCAGATAGGGGATGCTCCTTTTGCTGCCCTTTAAAATAAGAGAACAGGGTTGGAGGGTAGGGATGGGGGTCCAGCTTTATGGACATAAAAGTGCAAAGTATAGGAAGCCATAAAGGAAAATGAATTCCCTGTTGCTGTATCTCAAAGTAGAACGGGATAGTAAAGCTCCGGTCATGATGTAGCCTCAGAAATCAGGGTCTAACAAGTCTAATAAGATCACCTGCAACACCAAAGGAGCCATATGCTGGGGTAAGTGTGTCTCCAGGGATTTCTCACCATCTAGTGGGGCCTTGGCACTCAGGTCACCAATCTCTGGGAAACACAATTTGCGAGATCATTTCTGTGGTATAGCTTACTCTTCCAACCTCTGCAGAATCTCATTAAATCTCGAGTTTAATAGCCTGTGCTTCTGCTGAACTGATGCTTTTATGTGATGCCTACTTCTTACTTTGAAGAAAACAACCCAACACGGAGGAGAGCCTCCCAACCTCCCACTCCTAGCTGAGCAGCTATCTGAGTGGCCAGAGAGGGAGAGTCAGTTTGCTTTAAGAATGGAGTTTCTGCTAGGTTGACCATGTGTGTGCCATGTATGCATGTACACATGTATATCTGTGTGGATGTGCTTGTGCCATTGCACACACACGAAGGTGATTTCTCTCCCTCCAACTTTATACGGGTTCTGGGGATCAAACTCAGGTCTTGAAGCTTTTGATGTCGGCACCTTTGCCCACTGAGCAAGCTTAGCAGTGCAGAAGAGTGGATTTCGCAGGATGACAGAGGTAGCAGAGTAGAGAACTGACATCTGTCGATTCTGCATGATGTACTCCTTTGGTGGCTTCTGAAGAGCAGGGTGCTGTGCAGCATTGTCCACTCGCAAGTGGCATTGCTGGTCCAGGAGAAACTACAGCCTGCTGTCTGGGTTCTCCTGCAATGCTATTAAAGTGTATGCTAATAAGCTGCTGTGTAAGTGAATTTGATTTTAAAACTCCTTCAGCAAGATGGATTCCTGATTGCTTTTCTATTTTAGTCTCCCTAGCTCTGAGGGGATTGCTGGGTTCACAGTCCCTCTTGATCTTTGGTATACATATTGCCTGGAAAAAGATGGAGCCTCTCCGACTCTGGGGTTGTTGCTCCTTCACTTACTCCAGCATGATTTCAACAGTGTTTTGTCTTTGCTTCCTGCAACACTTGGAGGGCACCTACACCCCAGTCCAGCCCCTATACTGGGAGCTGCTGCAATGGCTCCCCAGCTCGGCCTTATCCCATCTGGTTGCTGCCACTCATAAGGCTGTGGAGAGAGCATTGACATTAAACCACCCCCTTACATCCCCAGCTCTTCTGTTTGTTTTGTGGGGTCCCTATGATTAAATAGAATATAGGATGGGGTACTATATGCACAGAGGCCAGACGAGTTTGGGAAATACTGGAGCGGGCAGTGCTAGCCAAGTTTCTATTTGGCAGGACTTGTAGAGTCTGAATAGGAAAACGAAACAGGTGTCGTTTCTCATACTTGACTGTTGAATCCTCCATGCCCATTTGTCTCCTGTCCCTGTCTTCATTTCCCATCCTTTATCCTTCCTTTAAACTCGTTTTAAAAGAGTTGTTACAGATGTGTATCAGATAATGATGTTTTTTCTTCCAAAAGCCCTTAAAACTTGGAGGGCTCTCTCTCTCTCTCTCTCTCTCTCTCTCTCTCTCTCTCTCTCTCTCTCTCTCTCTCTCTCTCTCTGTCTCTCTCTCTCTGTCTGTCTGTCTCTCTCTCTCTCTCTCTCTCTCTCTCTCTCACACACACACACACACACACACACACACTTGCACATACAAATACAGAATTACCTCTGTGGTACTGGGATCGAATCCAGCCTGTACCTGTTAAGCAAATGCTGTTCTCCTGAGCTATACCCCCAGTCATGTCTGTGTTCCTTTAAATTGGAACATTACTTATATTTTGAAAATAGGTTTGGGAATTTTGCAAAAGTTACTACTTTCTTTTCCTCCTCCTTCTTTTTCTTGGTGTGTATGTGGGGGATTTGGAGCGTGGAGGTTCCGGGGGGATAGAACACAGGTCCTCGTGCATGCTGAGCACACATCTTACCTCTGAGATAAAACAGCGGCTCCAGTACTGAGACTTTTTGAAAAATCTTCCTGGTTAAATAAAAGTTCCTTATCCCTTAATATGTCAACTAGAAGACCATCATGATTTTGCTCTTTAAGTAGTAATGACTGTGACATGTCTGTCTTGATCTCTCCATCAGTCATCACTAATGGAGAGTCAGATTAACTTTATTAAGGAACATTAAGTAACATCGAGCATTTTATGAATGCATACGGCTGATTTATACTGTTGTAGCACTTGTTCACAGAGGAGGCCGATTGGCACCAAGCCATTTCGCTGAGAAAACAGAGGCTGAGGGGCTTGTCCAGTTTCTTCAAGGTTGGAGACATCTTGTGCTTTCCTTGTGTAGATGCACAGGCTTCCCTTGACTCCATGCTCACATGACTGCGAGGGATAGAGAGGGAGAGCACAGTGGATATGGATACTGTCCTCCAAATACCCAAAGTGGCAAAGGCTAGAGACTGCCTCTCCTGCCGCAAAAAGCCGTTCGCAGGTGTAAAACCCGGCACTGCTAGGAAGGCTTTCAGAACAGTAGCTTTTTTAAAAAAAATTTTCTAGGAATGTTATGAATTTTGAGGGCCAAGAATTCAGGGAACTTTCCCTTCATAGCATTGTGGGAGAGAAGCTTTGCAGTGTATTTTTACTTGTTAATTTCTAGGGAGCAATAAATTGAGGGGAAATTGATTTACCAATATGGCGGTACAAAGATCTTTAACCTCTATGTTTGTGGTTCTGATAGAATAGTGTTGGAGGTTCAGCATACAAGACACACACAGGAACTGTCTTTTAAATTAGGGTTGGTAATTAATGACCCTTGCATGAGTAATATATCTAAGACCCAGAATCCCGATCTGGGTTGTAGGCCTGTACTTCCTTTTTGACTGTAGTTTTAATGGCTTATTTCCATGTTGTTCAACCTCACTATTTATGCCAGCCCTGTAGAATGTCCTTTTCTCTGCCAAACCTGTCCTTGTGCAGCATTGGTACTGGTCGCAGTGTCAGCTTCTGACACACTGTCAGTGCTCGTTATTCTCACCAGCCTGACATAGTACATCCTGCGGTTGGTCATCTCTCGGGGGGGGGGGGTGGGGGGACAACCTCAGCCCCCGCTGTCCTTCATGGTTCACATGGAAGTCATACCTACATATTCCACTTCTGTGATAAAGGACTTTTAAGGCATTCTGACTTCAAAGCCCAAAATCCCAAATGGCGAGCTGCTCAGGCCTTCTTTACATGACTCCCCTCCTTCTGTTATTTTCCCCCAGCCTAGAGCAGGTTTCTCCATGTCTGTGTTCTAGACATCTATCTTGTGGTAGTTGATAGGAAATTGTTGCCTGCCCGGCTGTGTGCTTTGTTTTGGATGTGGATATGTGAATAAAATGTTCATCCTCTGCCGTCGTGGGCCTGGTGATGCAGTGATGGACAGAGTCTAGAAATCCTGCAAGTGGGAAAGGGAGATTGACCCCAAGTTTAAGGAAGGGCAATGCTGAGACTCTCTATGGAGGCCATCTCTAACACTGCTGTGGAGAAATTCTCAATTTTTAGTGTGTGGAGAAGCTAAAGGTGGAAGGTTATTTATTAAGTATATCTTGGAAATTCCTACCAGTTAAAAGCATCACAGATATTGCCATGGAACTTCTGCTTATTTTTATCTAAGAGGGGGAGGCAGTTTGACAGGCAGTTGCATGTTTTTGATTGCAGAGGTTGGTCTTGTGGGTAAAAACAACTTTGTGTCCTAAGAAGCTAGGAGCTGAGAACATCCCCAGGTTTGAGAGCTTCTGATGAGTGAGTAGATTTTATGTGATTTCTTACTATAGGCACTCAGCAGGGGGTGATCGTTTGTCTTCAAGAGGATGTGACTTTAAACTGAGATGACAAGAGTGTGCAGAAACCAGTCCTTGGTGAATATAGGAGACTTAAGTAGATAAACATCCCAGAGCAGGAAACTCAGGCCAGTGAGGTGGGCCTCAGCCTAGCCTGCTGCCTGGCTCTGTCCTGTCAATTTAGGGGCCAGTCATTCCCATTCATCCTTTAGGGTTGGTTCACGCCCACTCACCCTTCAGGGCTGGTGCACACCCACTAATGCTTTAAGGCTGGTTCACACCCACTCATCCTTTAGGGCTGGTTCACACCCACTCATCCTTAGGGCTGGTTCACGCCCACTCATCCTTTAGGACTGGTTCATGCCTACTCACACTCATCCTTTGACTGAGTCCAGATGCTACTTTTTGGAGACCTCTTCTTTAGTTTCCTTGACATGGTTATCATGGCTGTGAATGTATTTGAAATTGTTAGCCATTGAGTAATTGTCTCTCTCCTTTATTTTTCTGAATCCTGATAGCAGGGGTCAAGTTGATGCCTTTATTTGAACATGATGATAGTGATAAGAATAGGTAACACCATCTGGTGTTCACCATCTAAACAGACCTCGCAGTAATCCATCAAGTGGGCTCCACTGTACCCATAGTACTGATCAGGAACCAAAAGCACAGCGATATTAAGAGTTCATCTGAAGCAACATAGTTGTCCATTGATGGTGGAGGCAGAATTTCACACTGGCAGAGGACACTTCAAATGAATCGTTTAGTAAATCACTTCCCAGCCAATGGAACAAAATTGCAAATGTAGTAGTAAGTAGTCCAAGAACATCTGTGAGTTGGTAAACGAAAAAGCAGCCTTTCAAGCCACTGTCCAGAGGGATGGATCATTTAGTCAATGATGTGTGAGCAGTCAGCTATCCATTCATTCATAAAAATGGGTCCTTCTATCAATCACTTACACCAAAGCAAATTTTATTGTTTTAAGTTGCTGCAAATATGAAAGGGAAAGATTATAAAGTAGTAAAAGGGAAATGTGGGTCCTTTTGAGCTGAAGAGAGAGGCTTTCTGAACCTCACGTCCAGAAAAGGTACAGATGTTTTAGGTAGGTAATTTTTTCCCACATAGAAATGAAGAACTACCACCTAGAAAAAAATGAATAAGCAGATTTAGGATTTGCGACAATTAAAGAAGAGAACTTGGGGTTGCAGGGTGTCCCTCAATTGTAGGCACCTTTCTTCCTGGTGCCAGTCAGGCACTGTGCACAGTGCAGATTCCCTTTGAGGAAGAGACATTCTTGATGGTGGAATAAATGAAAATAGTGAAGAAGAGACATGTCCAGAAACACAGTGTTGTGTGTAAATACTGGTTCAGTCACATAGTGAAATTCTCTGAGGTTATTAAAGTGAAATGATCCACCCTCACAAGGAAGCCTTTTCTGGATTCCTTTTGATGGCAGACAGATTTCATGAATAAAGATGTAGTATGTAGGCACTGCCTTGTCTATCCACATGGGTATATGGCAGTTTGTAACAAGATTTATAATAGTAATAAGTATCTTTGCTTTGTGAAAACTTTCTTTTACTTCATTTTTGTTGTTCTGTGAGATAAGATCTCAGGATGTATCTATGATTTGTCTTGAACTCACATGTCAACCAGGCTGGCCTAGAGCTTGTGGTGATCCTCCTGCCTCTGCTTCTGAAGTGTTGGGCTTACAGCCATGTGCTATCTGGCCAGGCCTTAATTAAAAGGAAAAAATATCTTTCCCCATTCTTACTCTCCTTGTCCCCACCCCAGCTCCTTCTCTTCTCATCACCACCACCACCACCGTCATCACCACCACCATCACCACCACCATCACCACCACCACCACCTTCATCACCACCACCACCACCACCACCACCACCACCACCACCACCACCACCGTCATCATCATCATCACCACCACCACCACCATCACCATCATTATCATCATCACCACCACCACCATCATCATCATCACCACCACCACCACCGTCATTATCATCACCACCACCGTCATTATCATCACCACCACCACCATCACCGTCATCATCATCATCATCATCACCATCATCATTATCACCACCACCACCACCATCACCGTCATCATCATCATCATCATCACCATCATCATTATCACCACCACCACCACCATCACCGTCATCATCATCATCATCATCACCATCATCATTATCACCACCACCACCACCATCACCACCACCACCACCGTCATTATCATCATCATCATCATCATCACTACCAACACCATCATTACCATCATCACCATCATCATCACCACCGTCATTATCATCATCACCACCACCACCATCATCACCACCACCACCACCACCACCACCACCGTCATCATCATCACCACCACCACCACCACCATCACCACCACCACCACCACCACCACCACCATCATCACCACCACCACCACCACCACCATCACCTTCCTTTTTCTGGTGTTGGGTATCAAGTAATATGCTAGGCAAGTACTGTGCCATGGATATATATCCCTAGCACCAGTACTTATAAATATAAAAGCACTTATTTTTTTCATTTTATTTTTGATTCCTGTCTATATTGTTCTCACTTTGCCTTTTTTTGCCACTGTCTTGGGGTTGTTGGAAATCTTCAGGAAGCTGAGAAGGAGTCTTTAAACACAAGGAAATGCGGTGAGGGACACATTGATTAGAACTGCAAGGATGCTGGAATGTATTCCACAGCACAAAGTCTTCCTCGGTGAACTGGATCAATGTTTAATAGGAACATAGCCTTTTCAGCATCACTGCTGTTAAATTCTTCTGTTTGTGTTAAACACCCTATGTTCTTCAGTTTGAAAGAGGGAGCAACAAGACGGGGAGACAGCAGCGACCCTGAAGGCATCAGCGACAATAGGATGTTGAGGACCTTCAGCCAAGCCATCTCCACACATACCTCCCTCAGAGCACTAACAAGCACAGCTGCTTCCAATTCTGCTCCTTCCTCTGACAGGTCTTCAGAGAGCAGCCTAATAAAGCATTCCTCATGGAGCACCTCCCACCTCCCCGCATACAGTCATGATCTAGCTGCATCATTTTGCTAATGATCTGTCAGTGACATACTATTGGGTTCTGTTAAAGGCTGTTTGTTTGCTTTTTATGGCTAGGGCCCTGCTGATTTCAGAACTGCTTTCAGTATTTAGTATACAGCAGTCTCTGTGGTTGGTGCATGGCGGCTACTGCTTTAGACTCTGGATTTTAAGTATGGTTTTATGGTAATCCACAGTGTGAGGATATGTTTGCCATGAAAGAGAAACCTTCATGTCCTCTGACATACTTGAGAGCAGAGCAGAAGGCAGAGGGACACTTTGTTTTATAGATAAAAGTATTGCTTAAATTTAGAACTAAGGTTTAGGATATGATAACTATAAAAAACCCTGATGCTGTAATATACAGTACGTATATTTAAAAAAAATCTGAGACTCCCCCCCCCCCACACTTTTAGTTCTGTGACAAGCTTTGTGATTTTCCTCCCTCAAGGTGCTGCTCAGCATCTTCAGCTGAAGCTCTGGTCCTGATAGTGGGTGGGGGTGCCTGCCAAGGACAGGCTCATTTCTTTTGCTTGCTGAAGCTCACATTATCTTGAAAGATCCTATTCATTAATTGCTATTATTCAGTTGCAAATAGATATGCAACAAAAAAGGGGGAAGGTAGGAAAACAAGCACAGGGCTTGGTGTTCAGGGGATATTTTTAGACTTAGAAGCAGCCTGCTGCTTTCCATGAAATCACTGAGTGTAATTAATGACTCACATTTCTCTTTCTGGTGGTTTTTCTTTTAAGGGTAAACGACTGGTTTCAATCCTCTCTCTCTCTCTCTCTCTCTCTCTCTCTTTGTCTCTCTCTGTGTATGCATGTGTGTGCGTGTATGTGTATGTATGCCTGTGTGTATGTACACATGCATGCATGTGTGCATCTATATGTACACACTCACATGTCTCAAATTTAATGGCATGTGTTTGTTGTGTTAAAAGGCCACCTGGATAATGTTTTCATTCATGTCATATCAAGTGTCTTCTGTAGTCATCATTATAGGAATCAAATACTTTTCCCCAGTAAGCTTCAAAACTTGGTGAATCTGTTTACTGAAACAAAGCACATCAGCAATTTGGGTTTTCTATTGGGGTGGGGGGGGGATGGAGATGGATAGATAGATGGCACAGTCAAATTTTAAGTCCTGTGGTGTTCTTATATGGAATCAGAAGAACTTTTTAGTCCTTCTGAGTCAATACGGCTGATGAGAGGACTTGTGTCCATCTTCCTCTCTAACCTGGGAGATGGTCCTTAAGAAAATCCGAGTGGCATGGATTCCGTAAAAACCATCACAGTGCTTGTAGTTACAGGAGAGAGTTAGTCACACTTGAGAGCCAGGAATCTTATCTTTGGGATCATGGATCATGGACATTGCTAACCCAAAGCCTTACTGTTTTCAGTGTTGGAGAAAGCCTTCCAGATTAGCCTAAGACAGCTTTTCTTTTTTGACTGCCTCTCCCACAACTTGAAAAGCACATGACCTGTCTTCATTAAGAACTCTAACCTGAGTAGCTATCTGTATTGGATCACGGTGTAGCATAACAGAAAAAAGGCTCACACTCATCCTTGATGGTCTCTTTGGGCTCCAGGTAGGATGTTACTGGTGTCCAGGTACTTGACAGATGACTGTGAACATGGGACCATGACTTGCAGTAAGACCATTTGGCTTCCATCTCTATGCCTTGCAATAATTTTTAGCTTAAGCCCAGTGCAGTTTCTAATCAGGTAGGGCCTATCTGGCTCCTGCCTGCTCTACCAGACTGTGTGTTTTGCACATGCTGCCTTGGTCCCCTCCAGAAGCAGTACTGCACCTGAATTTTCATTTTTCTTTTAAGATTTATGTTTTTAATTTTTTTGTTTTTCATTATTTTAAAAAAATAGAGAGCCACTTTAGCTGTTGTCCCCCAACTCTGGTTTTCCCTGGGAAATCACTGTCAGATCATAGCTGTAATGAGTATTTTTGTGTCCCACATAATGACAAAATTGGGTTTAGGCAGCTCAGCTTTATTCAGGAAGGATAATGAACTTTAATTTGTGTTATGAGCAGTCTCATATTTTCTAACAACCATTTTTAACATGAGTAGAATTGATTTTGCTAGCTCCTAAGTAATGACACAGAGACTTCTTACTAATTAGGAAAACTTGGCTAATCGCTTAGGTTTTTTCCTAAGTGTCTCCTAACTTAAATTAACCCATATTTTTATTAATCTGCCTTCTGTCACATGGTGTTACCTCTCTTCCATCTTGCAATTTCTGTTTCTTCTCTGTGTCTCCTGTTATCTCCCAAGTATCTAGATTCCTCCTCCTCTTCCTTTCTGTCCCTGGAAGTCCTGCCTATACATCCTGCCTAGCTATTGGCCATTGAACTTTTTATTATACCAATCACAGCAAACACATCTTCACACAGTATACAAATATCCCACAACTCATAGCTGAAATCAGTACATTATATTTTTGTGTTATCATGTAATTTTCAGAACTGTTTCTCTTTTGGTACATTTTGGCCAGAACATTTTTGTAAGACCTCTTTCTCTCTCTTTCCAAGTGTTCAATAACATATTGTGATATAGTGGCTACTAACCACCTTACTCCCTTCACCCTTTCCAGGAGATAGTCAGGATTCATACTTTCCAGGTCAGATCTGACCTCCAGGTGGAGGAATAGCTGGGTCCCCTTTTGCTGTCAGCATGCAAATCGTTTCAATAGTCTTGATGTGGGAAAGGATTTCAGCTGATATTATAGAGACAGTTAGCTGTTCTTTTTTCGAGGAGGAGGGTGGTATTCATGAGGTAGCAATGAACTCCATTATCAAAGAATTTTCAAAGATTGAACTAACTTCTGGGTGGTTGGAAAGAAATCCTACAACTGTTGTAGAAATTGATGCGCTGTCAAGAAAAATCTACTTTTAATCCTCTAAAAAGGGTACCCATGTCCTCCTTCCATGTGGCTCTTTTCCTGGAGACTGTCTCTTTTAGGTAGTGTAGTATTTATGCTTCAGCCACAGGCAGAGTCTTGTGCCAGGAGCTGAGACCTGCCATCAGAGCACATGGAATGTACAGGCTATGTGTGACTCACTCCAAGGAACTGCTGCAGTATCCAGGCCTGGGTATAGGCAGCTCAGCTTCATTCAGGAAGGAAAATGAATTTTAACTTGTTTATGAGCAGTTCTATATTTTCCAACAACCATTTTTAACGCTAGTAGAATTGATTTTGCTGCACCTTTGTCAGAGGTATTTGTCAGTAAAGCTGTAGCTCAAAAATGAATCTTCCCAGGTGTGTAGACAGGGGAGTATGTAAAAAGTCTGGTTTTACATGGCGGAGGATTGGGATCTTGTCACATTCGACAGTGAGATTATACTCAGTTAAATGAACTAGCGTAAAAATGGCGAATACTCTATGATCACCCATCTGAGATACTGTAGTAGTCACATTGCCAAGGACAGAAAGCAGAAAGTGGTGGTTGCAGAGAGGGAACCAGGGATTGCTTCACGGGCAGAGAAGCTGAACTGGAATTGACAGTTTTAGAGGTGGATGGTGGCACAAAATATGAACATACAGTTTTGCTATTGACTGTATACACTTATAGATGGTGAATTTATGTGATATATAGCTCACTAAACCTAATAATGACAAGATTCAAACAAACATAATGAGTCGTTCTGTTTCTGAGCTTCTTGCCACAATGGGGAATGGCTCTCCATGTGCTATGCTTGACACACAACTATTAGTTAGAAGGGATCATTTGCTCTAACAGCTTCATTTATAGGTTGAAAACTTGTCTCAGGAGTGAGGTGATTTATCCTGTGCTGGTGCAGTCTTCAGACTCTTGACTCCCCAACCTTTTGAAGAGACAGTGTAGACTGCAGCAAGATTACTAACTACCTTAGTGGCACTAGCCCCACCAAGTTTGCATGCATGGCCATGTTCCTCAGACCTTCTGCATCTATAAAATGATGATAATAAGGAGCAAATGTTAGCTGTTCATTATTCCTGCCTTTGCTATTGCTGTCACTGGCATGTGCTACAGTGAGGATTTGGGGACAGCAACGTGAGGATTGCGTTGTCCTTAGCCCCATGTTCCACTGGTCCTCGTTAACCAGTGTGTGGATCAGAATTGGCCAGGGCTTGTTTTGATATGGTGACTGCGAAGGAAGGGAGGGTTGCCTAATGCACTGGCTTAGTGGCCAGTGGAAAAAGGGAGGTTACTGCAGGCGGAGGAGGCTTGGAATCTGTAGAGACATAGCCCCCGTGAGCATTGCTGAGGACAGGCAAATTCTAGCCTCTGGGTGTATGGACAGGTGTTCCCATGGTCACCTTCCCAGGGTCTCCTGAGAGGGGAGTTACCTACCTCCCTTAGGTCTCTTGTAGAAGTTGTGCAGAGAGGGCTGTAGGCAGAGATCGGCTTCATTCTAAGCAGGGACGGGGCATTCGTGCTATTTCACAAAGACTTTTGCTTCTGACTCTAGCTGATAACCATCCCGCTCCGTCTGCTGACTCATTTTCTTGCTGTCCCTGTTATACTCGCTCAGCCTCATCGGCTTCTTGGAAGAAACTCTATCCTACACTGATACCATCAGGGAGGTCATCTGTCCATCGGGGACGCATGCATCAAGCACAGCAGAGCTAGTGACACAAAGAGGGGTGGAATGGTCATGTCGAGGGGCAAGGAAACGATTGTGGCCAGCAGAGCCCGAGCCCTGTACAGTGTGTGGGACTTAGGCACTGCAGAGAACCAGGGAATGCTGTTTCGAACACAGCTCCTCCAATCATACTGCAGTCATGTTACTGAGAACTTAAATGCATGTGTATGTTTCTTGTTTATGTAAATATTCTTATAGAATGTAGATTGTATATTGTGAAACTCATTGAGTGAAATCTGACATCACCTATGCCATTTCTAGTCAGGGAGGCCTTCAGCATTGCAGACAACTACTGTAACCAGGTGTGAGTGTGCCCTCTGAGGGTTAGTGTGAGTGTGCCCTCTGAGGGTTAGTGTGAGTGTGCTCTCTGAGGGTTTGTGTACTAGAAGCTTGTTCACTAGGGTGGAGACACTGGGAGAGTATGAGCTCTTTCAGAGGTAGAGCCTGGTAGAAAGCTCCCGGAGAGGGGAAGGAGCTGATAAAGTGTTTCTTGCTGGCTTTCCTTAGAGAGTTGCTAGGAGACCCTATTTATCTGGCTTCATGCTTGGGCATGTGATCATACTTGAACATGCTCTGGGTTTCATGTCTGTGGATCTCAGGGTCTCTCCTTGCAGGAAGACAACAGTGTGGTGCTGCTAGGGGAACCTCATGCATACAATACATGTCATGCTAACTTTCAACCTTGAAAATGGTGAGTTAAACCTCTTTTTTTTTATGTTACCTGGCCTCAGGTGTTCTGGCATAGCAACACATATGAACAAATACAACGTTCACCAAGTCGAATGAATCCAGAGAAGGTTTAAAATTCTAGTGCCAGAATAGTCAGTGCTGTTTCTTCCTATCTGGCATGTGTTCCTTTCCCTGTCAGGCATAGGCAAGAACTAGACTTAATTCCAATGGAGTCAGCATATTTTAATCTCTAAAACTCTATGCTTAAGTCCAATTAGAGAGCTATTGGTCACTACCTAGAAATGCTTGCTGTTACTACACCCTTTGCTGTATGGTATAATTCTGGCCATTGCTGTGGTTCATAGGTTTCACAGTTGGGTAAGACTTTTGGTTGCTTCCTTCCTTTGGAGACTTGCATGGTGCCTTCTGATACCATGAAAGTTAGTTCTCAGGGAGTGGGCTTTAACACTAAGGTTGTGTAAACATATCATAAGGACTCATACTATTAACTGCCTGTCCAGAAAATCCTATAATGCATGTAAGTCTGTGTATAAGTATACATATAGAGTTTAAATGAACTTTTCTCATCTGGGATGACAATGTTTCCTCCAGGAGCCTAAAACCATCTAATAAAACCCCCAATGCCAGCTAAGACAAGTCCCCTTTTGAGTTATTAGTTGGGGTTATCCAAGAGGGGCCTAAACATACAGCCTATTACTGTTGCCTTGATTGCCCCCAACGGGTGGATGGTGAGTCCCTATTGCTGAAGCCACTAAGTATTTTAGGCACAGATTCCAAAGGCCGCTGAGCAGGCACAGAACTTTGCTTTCTTACACAGACTCCCTGTTCACATTGCACATGGATCTACTTGTGACATACTGTTGCATTTTACTTCAGTTTTTACTTATTTCAGTTTTGAATGACTAAAGCTTCAGCAAGGTTCCCATAGCTTGTCTTTTAGGCTTGTGTTTCATCCGTTCAGAATTGCCTCATGTAAAATTAAATGAAAATAACTTGTTGAAGCCATCACAAATGGCTCCTTCACATTCATGGATTAAATGCAGTTCATACCATGGTTTAGTTGAATCTTTTCTTTCTCAAACACTTAGGCATGTAATGATGGGCAGTGTTTATTATCTTGAAGAACATTAAGATGTTTCTTTGTCTTTGGTTTCTGCTGAAATTAAAATGGAGTTGTGTTTGGGAGGCTACTAATACATAAACAGTGAGAAAGATGTTTAGAAATGATTATTTTGCTTTTTAGAATTAGAATTTTTAAGGGACCCTCATCATGCTCACATTTATTGGAGAATTCTATCCACGGAAAGTTAATGAACAGAACTAACAGATTGGATTCTTCCTCACCTAGCTTGGAAGTAACACGCGTTTTGCTTTTGCCTCATGCTGCTCACGTGAAGTGACAACTTGAGAGGGCTGGGATGTGTTATTTTAAGCTGCTTTGACATTCTCTAGGCAGAGGATCGTGAGAAACAGAGACCTGAAATCTGAGAGCATTGCAGATGCCTTTGCGAGTCTTCAGTCTCCCTTGCACAGATGTTCCAAAAGCAAATAAAATTATTCCTCAAGGCACAATGCAAAGAGACTGTCAGCTGGAGTTGAAGTTAAGCTTAGATTTCTACAATAAAATGTGCACATGATGAGGTTTTAATCTTCAAATTGAAGAGTTCCCCCCATGTGTGTAGGTGTGTGTTTGTGTGCATGTGTGGTGTGTGTGTATGTGTAAGCGTGTGAGTGGTGTGTGTGTGTATGTGTAAGTGTGTGAGCGGGGTGTGTGTGTGTGTGTGTGTGTGTGTGTGTATAGGCCTGAGGAGAACTTTATGGATGTTTCTTCTATCTTTATGTGGGTTTTGGGGGTAAAATTCAGGTTACCAGGTTTGTGTGGCAAGTACCTTTACTTGCTCAGTCATCTTTGGCCCTTAATGCTCCTTAGTTTTAGCGAGTATGCACATAATACTCCAAGGAGATGGCAGCATGTTTAATATATGCATTTGTGTATTTAATATTTCATACATATGCATATTTAATATGTATTAAATTTGCTACCATCATATAAGTAATATATTATATATTATAAAACATCATAGATAACATAATATACATTATACTTATATTTATTTACATATATAATTCATGTATAATTTATCACATACTATACTATATATGATTATATATAATATATAGTATATAATATAAAATAATATTTAGATATTATATATGTATATAAACTGCCTATATATTTAAATAGTACCACACAGCTGTTTTATGAGTGGAAATCCAATCTCTCCTTATGCAGTAGCAGATCCAAGCCTTCATTATCCTTATATGTAGTGGGTAAACTGCTTACAGTCTGCGAGCACAGTGTCACAATTTGGGGAGGAGCTATGCTAATTAAGATGCAGTCCTGTTCAAGGCTGAACAAAGGGATCTAGTCCATTCTTCTACATGTTGATATCTGATTTTTCCTAGTATTATTTTTTGAAGATGGTATCTTTTCTCCAGTACGTATTTTTGAAATCTTTTGGCCAAAATCAAATAGCTGAGTTATGTGAATCCTCTAGTCTACACCATTGATCTGTGTTTCTGTTTCTCTGCCAATACCATGCTGTTTTTATTAGTATGATTCTTTATTATAATTTGAGATCAGTTATGGCAATACCTCCCACAGTATTTTTTTTAATTTTGGATTGTTTGGCTATTCTTGCTTGTTTTTTTGTTATATAATTTTTTCATTGTTTTTCTGTATGTGAGGAATAGCACTGGAGCTTTGATTGCTATTACATTGACTCTGTAGATTGTTTTGGTAGGATGACCAGTTTTACTATAGAAATCCTCTAATCCATGAGCATAAGATGTTTTTGAGTCTCTTGGTTTCTCCCTCAATTTCTTCCTTCAAGGTATTATAGTTTTAGCTATAAAAGTCTTCCATTTCTTTGTTTAGGTTCCCAGCTAGAAGCTGAAGTCAGAGGTTCTCTGTTGCTCTCCACCTTAATGTCTGAGACAGGATCTATCGCTGAACCTGGAGCCTTCTGATTGGCTAGGCTGACTGGCCAGTGGGTGCCTAAGACTCACTTGTCCCACTCAGTGCTGTGGTTACAGACATATGCCACAACACACTGCCTTTACATAGATTCTGGGATCTGAACCTAGGTCATCTTGCTTGTGCAAGGTCTTCACCTATTGAGCCATCTCCATGCCCAGAAAATATCTGTTATGAGTCTTTTATTTTATAGAAATTAACTATCATTTTTGGTTTGGGTAGTAGACCCACAGAATATCTGATTTTAAGACTACTTGGTTATACTAAGTGAACCATTAGCCTTCAAAAAAAAAAATCTTTTAAACTGGTTTTTAGGACTTTTTTAAAAAGGAGAGAAATATATCCTAAATTCTGTATTTCTTTAATAATTCCATGATTATAGGAGTAGTGTATTTTCATGGGTAAACATGTGACAATGAATAAGCAATAGACCACTGGTATTATTTTGATTCTTTCCTCATTTTTGCTCATGGTTGAAATTGTTCCTGGAAACTGAAATGTATTGATCTACGTTTGCTCCCATTCTCAGGGTCCTACAAGTTAATGGACAAGGAATGCCATTTAGAACTTCATTGGCCTCTCTTCCTTCTGGCTTCAGTGTGCCAGACACCCTGGATTCTCCTGGCCTTGAGATGTGTGTGAATTTGAGGTGCTTTGGGAAGTCGGTGCTGTTGGCAGATCTCCCCATTATTAAACTCACTGTCTCACAGTGACAGTGACATACACTGAGTCTTTCACTGCCTCACAAGATGAGTTTGGTTAACTTTGGTCTCTAAAGTCTTCCTTCTTGGGGGACTTGGCCTTCCTCTCTCACTGCCATCAGGAAGTGGGTGAGGTGATTGAGGCCTTGGCCTGGTATTTGACACCATACAAAGAGGCATTAGGGTTTCTTGACTTTTGGGATCATTGCCCAGTTGCTCTTCTCTCTGTGTCCACTGAGGAATTATAATGACAACTCGACTCTCTCACCCCTCCCACAATAATTGTTTGTGGTTCTTTAAGCTCTAGCAACAAATTGTTCTTTGTACACCAGAAACAGCCATGTGAAGAGATCAGTGTTTATTTAATCGTGTTTGCTTTAGCTGCATAGCACTATCTCAGGGATGTCTGGTTCCTCAGCAGCAGAGATGGTACAAAAGGCCAGCCTGTGACCCATCAGTGTAGGAACTCTGGTTCTCAGTGGGAGCATTGTCTCTGTCTGATTTTCCCCTTGGAAGAAGGAAGAAGTCTTTCCAGGAGAGCCCCTGGGTGTGGACTGTGGCTGGATTGGCAGTGGTAGCTCTGCTCAATGCTTAGTGCCGAGGCTAGGTTATGAACCCATGACTGTTGTGCATGCCTTTGCTGCTGGGCCATCCTACCTTGCCACACCAGGGCTTATAGAAGTGTACATTCCCAGGTTCTACTTCAGATGTCAGAAATCATAGTTGATGCCTTAGTAAGTTCCACTGGTATTCTTCTGTATGGTAAGTTTGCAAAATGCAGCTCTAAATGTAGAGGACAAGAGTTAAATTATGTGGGGAGAGGAACAGGAGATGGGAGCTTGGAAAGTAATGAAGAGAACGGATTTCATTTGGGGGTATGTTAAGTATGTTAGGCAAAAGGAGTACATCCTCATTTTACTTACGAATACCTTGGTCTCGATATAACTAATATACAGTACAACCTACCCACTTAAAGCGTGCCTAAAAGGAACCACTCAAGGGTTCTAAGTATATACACAGACTTTTGCAAACACCACTGCTATCAGCTGCAGAGCAGGTCCATTGGTTGAATAGAAACAATGTATTGCTGGTAGTCACACCATTTGGCCTCAGTGCCCACTGGATTCTAGAAGGCTCAGACAATCAACCACTGACTCTGACAGTCTGCCTTTCTGTGAATTTGACTTGACTAGATTTACTTTTAGTTACATGCGTGTGTGCACCTGTGTGCGGGTATGGGCATGACTGCAGGTGCCTGTGAAGGCCAGAAAGAGTCCTCGGATGCCCTGGAGTTAGAGCCACAGGTGGTCATAAGCCTCCCAGCCCTGGGTGTTGCGAACTGAACTCAGATCCTCTGCAAGAACGCTATGTGCTTCAACCACTGAGCCACCTCGGCTGCCCCTATTCTGGATATTTTGTATGTGAAGGCATTTATGTAATGCATGGCCCTTTGTGGGTAGAGTTTTTTTTTTTTTTTTAATTTGTTATGTGTTTTCAAGGTTCACCTATGATGATTATGGTCAGTCTTTCTATAATTTAGATTTTAGATAATTTGTCCAAATGATCATACCCTAGGAGTAGTTTAAGTATGTGACTACTTTCCGCAAGGACATGCTAGGGCTCTGAGAACTGTACAGGTAATAAGGACAATATTAAATGCATTCAGTTGCAGAAATGAAAGTCCGTATTTATTCTTTATGACATTTAGATTACTTACTTTTCATTTACTTTCCCTATAAAACTATTGGTGGGAAATCAGGTTAAGGGAAGGACCCGACTTCCTGCTGAAAATGGTGCTTGTTATTTCAAAATATCCAGCTGATGTCACTGGAAATTAAAAGGGAAAATATGGTGTTCAGATAACTCACGGCAATGGCTGGGCTTTTGAGAAGGAGCCACACAATTGTCTTTCTCTCAAGCAAGTCTGCTCCCTGTAGTTCCCAATATTTAGTAATTTCAAGAGCGCCAGAGGGAAGCAGCAGTCACCCCCATGCTGTTGTGCTTGTCTCTCAGATCCTCATTAGTCAACTAAAGATCAAGTTCTAGTTCTCCTTGGTATTTAGAGGCTTTTTAAAAAGTTCGTCCCACAAAATACCTTGTAGTTTGTGCATGGTGTTCAGCAATAGTTGGTTCACAGTGCACATAGTATGAAGTGACCAGGAAAATTAAATAGCCATTTTGAAGTGCTAACTTTTCTTTCAGCAATGTGAAAGGCCCCTCCCCACCTCCCCACCAAGTCTAAGTTCATCTTAATTGCCTGTGCCTTATTTGGCAAGCTGCCTGGTAAATCAGATGAATTGCGACAATACTAGGGATCTTGTGTGGCCACTTTCTAAAGGGTTTTGTGCTTGCTTTATGCCCGTCTCTCCCTTTCCCTCTTTGCTGGTTAGACTCAATTATTTGGCTCTTTTTAAGAAGGCTCTGGGCAAAATGCCATTTATCTAGCTTTTCAACTTTTGGAGACATGCTTCTTTAACAAATTTCTTTGTGAAGAAAAGTCCTTTAGCCTGGTTACAGTTTTTTGTCTTAATTTTTTTGTTTTTTTTTTTTTTTTTCAAAATCTAGACAAAATTTCTGGTGTGCGTTGCTGAAAATGCATATTTTCTGATAAGAGAAAGAGGTAAAAAGCCTCTCTTTCTTAGATTTGGAGAGTCTACTGGTCTAGCCAGGTCCCTCTGTTGGAGGAAATGAGAACTCTTGATTGAGCCCCAATGTCAAGGAAATTGAATTGGCTGGGCTTCAGGGAGTAGGAGGGCCTGGCCCACTGAAGATCTGTGTCAGAGTCTTTGATGGCCCTGGAATTGGGACAGGGTAGTTATTTTCTTTAGTAGGGCGAACTCCGGGGAAAGGGGCAAGCAACCGGCATCCAGCAAGATGCTCTCATGCATCAGAGTTGTGAGCCTTGTTTGACTGATACTTTTGCTAGTACCACCAAAGCTTTGGAAGTGGAGAAGCCAAGGCACAGGGTTTCTTTGTCTTGAAAGGGAACTATGGAGGCTGCTGTGCTCAGTGATAGTGTCCTTTTCCAGCAAAGTGTCTGTGTCCATTTGGTCTTTGCCCATTTTCTAAATGAGGTAGTTATTACAATGGTGATGTAATTGATGGAAACAACAGAGAGATACGGATGAGAATACAAGGCCTCTTAAGAGACATGCTTTCGCCTCTACTCAGAAGATGCTATTATAGCATTACTACCTAGGAACAAACTTTCTGACCCACAGGGACACATAGGTGCTGAATTGCCTATGATCCTGAGAAAGATGAGTATCTCCCCCCCACCATGCTCCCTCCTCAGGTCTCTTGAATGCTCTATGCTCCCTGCTTTTAGTTTTCTCGGTCCTTGGCCCTTTCCAGTTACTGTGGACTCTTTGGCCATGTGTTGCCTTCTCTTATGCCAAGTGAGTAGAGCAAGCCAGTCGCTGCTGAGTGTTTACTAGGTAAGAACCCTCTGTGGGATGAGTCTATACACCTGCTCTAAATCTGTTTGCAGGAAGTGCTCACTGAGAGTTTCTAGCCGTTTTTAAAATCATAAGAGTAACTGTCTAACTGTTCTGTATTTTTATGAATGAAGTGAGTTTTTAAAATGTAGTATTCATTTGTCAGTTTTCCCCACACTTTTTATGTTCCCTGATTAAAGCATGTTCATTGTGGAAAATTTAACAATTAAATAGAAAACCAAACAAACACTTTGACATAGCAAAGAGATCTTCATTAACATAATTCTGCATTGCTTTTCTCTGGAAAATGTAATGTTTATCCTGTAGAACCCAGACAGCAAACTAAATATGTAGATAACTTTCACTAGTAACTTAACAGTGTTGTGCACCCATTATTTTTCTTGTCATATGGAAGATTGTAGTTCAATAAATAAGAAAGATAAAATTAGGATTCAGTAGCTGTATCTCAGAGAGCATTGTTGGGAGTCATGACCTGGAGGCTGGCTGGGCTTTGATTTCTCCAGGACTTCCTAGTCTGTTCTTGATCAGTAGTAGCCAACATTACGTACATACATACATACACACATACATACATACATACATACATATGTACTTACATACATTCATACATACATGCATACATTCATACAGTTCATCTTGTTTTTTTGTTTTTGGTTTTTTGAGTCAGGGTTTCTCTGTATAACAGCCCTGGAACTCATTTTGTAAACCAGACTGGCCTTGAACTCATTGAGACCCACCTGCCAAGTGAAGGGATTAAAGGTGTGCTCTACCACCATCCAGCAGCCATTGTTATATTTTTCCCACAATAGCCGTAACGTTTTGCAGAATACCTGTTTAGTAATCTATGTGGTGTATACTTGTGTGATTGGCATGCTAAGGCCCTGTGTTTCATTCTGAGTATCATAACAGCAGCTATACCGGCACTAGCAGAAGAAGACCCACATAGAAAAGCACGGTGACATAGGATACACACACTGAGTCTTTGACCCATTTTTTTCCCTGAAAGTCAACAACTGAGTTTTGTCCCATTGCAAGGAAAGCACAATATACAGGTACAGTTACAATTCTGTTAGTTGGTTGTATGGAAATTACTTTGAAAATTAGAATCAATAGGGAGGAATATGTCAAATTCTTTATGCACTGAACTAATAAAAGAAGTAATTTGTGTGTGTGTGTGTGTGTGTGTGTGTGTGTGTGGATAGTAGATGGTACTTTATGTCTTGTAGAGAGCAGCGGATGGAAAGGCTGTGAGTCTAGTGTTGGAGGATGCTACATATGATCGAACGCAAAGGGTAGCTATATTATAAATCTTCATGAAATCATTAGGGGAACAAATATTACTGCTGCTTTATCATAAAGTACTATCAGTTTTGACAATCATATCCATGATTAGTAAGTCCCTCTTTTGACTCTTTACTGCTAACCTAGTTTGCTATTTCAGCATATCATTGCTTCTTAATGTCTTCAGCTTTGTCACGGATTAAAATTAGTTCAAATACTCATTTTTAACCTTGATTCTATTTCCGGATGTATAATAACATAATGAAAAAGGCAACGTCTGATGTGAATGGAATAAGCCAACTACATGCTCATTAGGGCTCCTGAGCTTTTAGCACTTTTCCCATGTACTGTGTATGCCCTGGTTCATTCTTCTGCCAGCACCTCAGCCTTCGTGAACAAAGCAGAGAGGTGGTAAGTTTTCCTTCCCTGGGATTCTGCTTCTATGAATGCAGTATCTTCAGGTTTTCTGAAAAGATAGGATGGGTGGTTTAAAATTTAGTATGGTTTTCTTGTAGTTTTAGTTGGTCAGGAAACTAAAGTTTAAAAGTCTAAAAACCGAGGTTAAAAGAGCCTTGCTGGATGCAATCAAGACATGCCTAAAGCAACCACTCAGCCATGTTTGCAGGAGTCTGTTCGATGTCACACGTGTGTTTTATGTTGGCATCCAGCAGATAGTCTCTTCGGCACTGGGCACTATTCTAATCTTGGGTTGCTCGTTTAAGCGTCACCACAGGTTCTGGTATTTGTTGTCTCCATTTAACTGATGGGACTGACATACAGGAGAGCTAAGTCACGGGCTCATGCGCCTACAGATGATGAGGTGCCAGACCAGGAATTGAATTCAAGCAAAGGCTCACTGCTAGCTTGAGGGATAAGATTCAGGGGCTTGATGTAGAAGTCCAGATATGGGAAAGGGGTGGATTTAGCTAACAGTGCAGCAGTGGAGCTGGAGAAAAGGGGAATGGTGAGGAAGACTTCTCAAGGAAGACTCCATCATGCTTGGTGAGTAGACGGAGGAGGAGGAGGAAACGGTCAAGGGTGACACTTAGGGCTGTCTCCAAACACTGTGACACAGCACTCGAAACTCATGGGTTTGTGTTCCTCTAATTTTCTCATCAGAAATCATTACTGTGAAATATTTACACTCTAATTTATGGAAAAGTTGTGGAGTTTTAAAGATATCAACTAAATTTCAAGTGATTAACAAGACCCGTGTATACATTTAATTGTGTTATTTTAGTGGCTCTTCAAAATTATTAAATTTACAATAGTCAAAGAAAAAGAGGTTATCAGCCTGAAAATATGTGTGAGGTGGTTAGGAGGAGTTGGAGGAGGATACTTAGGAGAGTATCTTCCTTTTTATTTAATGACACTCAGTTCCTGATTCACACAGAAGTCTCAAGGCTATAATCAGGTAGGAAAGGGAAGACCGTGGCTATTGCTCCTCAACTCTGCCTGAACTATTCCTGCCAGGGATATTTTTAATTATCCCAGGTTCTCTACTTATGACTGGACACAGTGTAGGGACTAACAGATGCCTGTTTCTCAAATCTCCTATTGTGTGATGCATAGTAGAGAATTAAAGCCATAATTTGAGTAAATCAAGATGAAACAATTTTACTAAAATTATATAGCAAACCACCTGTGATAAATGGGGTCAATATCTCTCCTGAGAGCCATAGATAAGTGTAGCTTTCACACCTCATCAAGAGACTTCTCTTTGCCACAGGAGACCATTACAGAAAACCACAACCTGTCAAAATACAGAGAACACGTGATCATGGGTTACCCAGACTCAACTGATGCACACATAACACAACTCTTGAATTTGAGAGAGAGCAAGGGAAGGGTTGGAGTAAGGAAAGGGAAGGGGGAAATAATATAATTATATTTTAAAATTTTTCTGATCGTTTGGAACAAAATTGGGATGACATTGGTCTGAACTTATGCTACTAACTGCCTCAGGTTTTTGCTGTTTTTTTTATGTTGCTATTTAAAACTTTTGCTCCCCAACCCTTAATTTTTATAATAATTCCACTTTGGTTTTTGATAACCAATAACCTATTTTGGCTAAATTCTTGAAATTGCTAATTTCTTTCATCTTCTGATCTCAAACGTAAAGAATGAACTTAAAAATGTAAAGTTGGACAAACCACGGCCAGGGTATTTCTGGATTTGTTATTTCGGCCTTATCTGCACTCGTGCTAGTTCCCGGTAACCTTTTAATGAACATACTTTATGAATTGTGTTGAAAGCGTATTGTTTAGAGATTCATTATTAGCCTGGTTACTCGCCAGAGTGACACTTTAACACAGAGTTTGTCCATCCATCTGCTTCTTCCTATAATCCCCCCAAACAGTCATCAAGTAGGAGAATTGTAATATGCAAATAAGCCATCTGCAGTCTCCAAACGGGAGGATGGCTTCCAGTTTTAGGCAGAAATCTGTCAGGGGCTGGTAGGAATGTCAGCAGCCTTCCTGAAAGGGGAGGGACTCTTCAGAAGTGCATGAGTGACAATATCCCCATGGCAAAGGGGATGCTCTGGTTGGGTGCCCAGGCCACTGGTGAGCAACAGATCCATTTCCACGTTCCATCCCCCTCAACACCATGTTTCATCCGAGATACCTCACTTGATTCTTTTAATTATTCCACAAAGTATAAAAACAAACAAACAAAAAATAATGATACCAAGTAACAAGTTTAGACGAATCCTATTGGGGATTTAGTATACTTGTGTTTTTCTGACTTGGCCTGGGGTGGGTCTTATTCCCACAGAATGAGCTGGCAGCTACTCTGTGTGTCCTGGATTTTGAAACAGAGGTGAGGGGCCCTTTTGATAAGGGGTGATGAACCCCAGCCTGGCCCACTGGTCCCTTAGTTGGCAGGGGTATTTGGGTGGAGTGAAGCAAAGATATGGTTGTGGGCTTGGAAAATAATGGCTCTACTTGCTGTCATATGGTGCAGTGAAATTAAATCCTCTTCAGGTCTTCCCTTCCTATCCTGTTTTCAAGAAGTCACCTTTGTCAGCTTGCAAATGAACTGTTAACAGTGTGTCTGTGTCTTCCCCTTCTCTTCACCTGTGGGCTTCTCAGCAGTCAGGCCTGGGGACACGGTATTGGTCCTCAGTGGTGGTGCTTGACCAGGCCCCTACCTGTGTCTGCATTCACCCAGGACTATGAGCTATAGTCAGCCAGGGAAACCTTGACTGTGAATGCAGTTCTGTACTGGGAAGATTGTGGACTGAGAAAAAGAGAGCCTCTGACTGTAGGAAATCAACTGAGGACAGAGATGCCAGTAGCGATGGAATCAGAGGATGGGGGAAAAGGTGGCTTTTTAAAAAAACAACCAAAAAAAGTGAAACCCCTTTTATTTGGAAATAATTTCATTTCAAACTACAGAAAAATAAACACAGTATACCTTTGGGGAAACCTAACTCACATTATCCATTGTTAAATTTAACTTACTTTTCATTTCTTAGTGTGTGCTTATACATGCAGGTTTTGAAGCATCTTGAGTATGTGTGAATATGCTATGGCCCTTTGTCTCTAGATACCTAAACAAACACCTCCTAAGAATTGATACATTCTCCCATAGAACCACAGCTTCGTGGGGACCCAAGTAGTTACACTGATGAGACTTGAAAAGTCAAGTCTAACATTCATCTTTCTTCGTGGGCAGTTCACGCAATAAATGATTAACACATTGTCTGTGGTCAGGTCTTTCCCCGATTAGTTTTTGTTTTCAACAAAACAGTTCTCAGATTTGCTTTATCTTTTATGATATTTGAACAGCTTTAAGGTTGTATTTTTCCTTTAAAATCAGTTCCTTGGTTTTAGGGTGGTTCACCAGTTCCTCCTGATTAGACGTGGGCCGTGCAGTTGCTGTTGGCATTTTGTGTGGGTGGTTTGTGTCCTTTTCAGAATGTCACCTAGCAGGACAGATTTTGAGTAATCACTTGCTCTTCTCCTATAAGAATCTACAGAGAGACACTTTGAAGTAATGTCGGCACTGTGTGTTGTATCAAAGTCGGAGCAAGAGTTAGCCTCTACTGCGACTCGACTCGTCTCAGCACCCTCCGTGCTCACCCATCAGCCTTTGTTAGTTTATTGCTAATATGGGCTCCCGAGTTTCCAATTTCTGCTGCTTTTTATTTCACCCTTGGCTCACCTGTGTTATTGTGGCACATCTCCATCTTTTCTTCTGTCTTGAAAGATTTTTTTTGCTACTTTCTGGTAAAACAAGAAATCCTGGATTCTTCTTGTATATTTTCTTTCAAGATCCTGGGGACCAGTCATTTCTTTGGGCAACCTAGGTTCCTCTTCATGGGACCATGTTTCCAGGGTGCCTCTTTATTCTAGGAGATTTAGGGTAAGCTGGGGAAAAACCACTACTTCCTGGTTTAAAAATAGAAACTTGGAGGTAACGAGGAAGGGCATTTAGTAGCGTGTTGATGCTTAGAGCGTATAACATATATTCAGAGTGTGCCAGGTGAAGAATATTTCTGTATTTAATTTCTTTGTATGTCTCTGCTGCAGGTGGATGACAGGTTGTGTCCCTTTCTGCCTGGCAGTTCTTGTTGGGAGGGGGGATTGGCCTGCACCTTAATTAACCGGTGCCTTTTGCTTCTGTAGCCTGCTCCCAGCCTCCATCCTCCTGTTGTACCCAGCGCTGTGGGCTCTCCTGTAACACTGGGTGCTCCAGGGCGAATGAACAGGAGGAGGTTCTGGTTTTCACAGAAGGAGCTGCATGGAGGGCCACTCAGTCTGAGACTGGGGTTCAGTGGATTCTTGCCTAGCCTCAGCTTGTACTGCTTTGTGGCTGAGCAGAATCACCGTGGAAGGGCTCTGGCAGGCCATGCTCCTTTTATTTTCAAATTGTTTATTTATTTTTATTTTATGTGCATTGGTGTTTTGCCTGCATGTGTGTCTATAAGGCTGTCAGATTCCCTGGTACTGGAGTTACAGACAATTGTGAGCTGCCATGTGGGTTCTGGAAATGGAACCCTGGTCCTCCGGAAGAGCAGCCAGTGCTCTTAAATGCTAAGCCATCCTTCCAGTCCCTGCCAGGCTCCTTTGAAAACAACCGCCTCCCGGCAGGGAGTCCACAATCCTTCTGCAGTCCTCGATTTACCTGCTGGCTTCTGACATCTCCTTTCCAGTGTTGCTCTACTTTAAATGAGTTTGTACATTTCCTGTGAGATGCTGTCAGCAGCAACCTTGTGGAAATCAGGCAGAGTAACTCCATTTCATAGGAGAGGAAGTAAGGAAAGAGAATAACTTCACAGAAATGAGGCAGCTGGTAAGTGGTGGCTCAGCTCCCTCTCTCAGCTGGTGCACCTGCACCATGGTCCAGGACCCTGGAAGACTGAGGAATGTCAGTGGGGCTCTGGAAATATCTCGGGTTTGAGAAATGGATGGGGGTGGGAAGAGAGGGAGACTTCTGACTCAGCTTCCTATTGGTGGTTTCACAGAACAGATCAGGGGATCGTTCTTTCAAAGTCAAAGAGAGGCTGAGGTCACTCTGGGGAACTTGTAGCAGGAAGTCTGTCTTCCCAGAGTCATCCCCAGGCTTGGAGGGATAGTGGTAAAAAGCACCTGTGTGGTTGTCCAGGGTCAGAGAAACAGTGTGGAGAAGTTCCCACCTCCTGCCTTTGTTCTAGGCTTCTTTGTTTGAGCTCAGCGACTTGAGCTGATGGATTGGCTGGGGGTGGGGGCAGGGGCGTGTCCTCTTGTGGGGTTGTACTTCCTACAGGGGGTTTCTGGCCAGGGAAGACAGCAGATGGCTCCAGCTGGATGCTGTTTGTGTGCCCAGCGGGTACAGGTCTGGGCTGGGTTCTGATCTCTAACCTGGCACCTGTTCCTTTTCTGCCTCCATATGCCAAGGGACTCTGAGTCCACACAGTGGTCCCAGGTCAGGTTTAGGAATGGCTGGAGCCATGTGAAAAGAGGAGGAGCTTTCTGGACAGTGAAGATGGCCACAAATTAGAGCGGCCTCACTGGTCCTGAGGTCTGGCTTCAGGAAAGGCCTAGTTGGTGGGTTCTCCTGTCGTATATTGTCTGTCTCATGTTTGGCTTTTTTGTTATGTTATTAAAGACATTGTGCTCATGGGCTTTTCTTATGGCAATAATGGCTGATCTTCCCTTTCCTTTCATTCCTTCCCCTTTCTCCTTAGTCTTAGGCAGAGGGTGTGGCTCAGCAATAGAGTACTTGCCGAGCTCGAAGTCAGTGGTTCTCAACCTGTGTGTCACCGCCCCTTGAGTGTGTGAGCGTGTGTGACCTATCAGCTATTCTGCATATCATATTTACGTTATGATTCATCACAGGAAAACCACAGTTATGACATAGCAATGAAATAATTTTATGGTTGGGGTTCACAACAACATAAGGAACTGTGTTAAAAAGTCACAGCATTAGGAAGGTTGAGAACCTCTGCCCTAGACTGAGCCTTAGCTCTTAAGAGAAGGTATAGGAGGAGGAAGTTATAGCAAGGCAGTGGCAGTCTCATGTAGCTAAGGCACGGCTCAGGATGCACTCAGGAGTTGTGTAGACAGCCATGGGGACGTGCAGGGGTGCGTTCTGTGAGGAGGGCTTCCCTGGGCTTCGGCATGTTCTTCCCCAGAGGGTTCGCAACGCCTTTGCCGAGCCATGGCCTGCATGGTCTTCCTCACCTTCCTTTGGAGGGTTGCCTTTGTCTCCTGGGGCCTGGATAGATTTCTGAGCCCTTTAATTTGTGGAAGAGGCTGGGGAGGAGAAAGACCTTGAGAATGACCTCTTTTTATTGTGAAATTTTGGGACCTCCTTTTCCTCGGCACCTGCAGCATGCAGGATGGCTGCTCTAGCCTTCACTCTGTGTCAGCCTTGATTTATGTACTGTGGGTACTTTACCTCAGCTGATTCCCCGACCAACCTGCAGTTTAGGTACTAATGACTAAATAACATGGTTCAGCTATAAAACAGAAAATCAGGGCCTCTAAGTAATGTCTGCCAGATTCCACAGCCAGCCTTCTTTCTGTGCCCTCAAATAACAAAATATCAACATTTAGACTTTTTTCTTTTCTCTCTGCCCCTTTCTCTTGTATGATGCCTCCCTCCCTCCTCTGCCTCCCCTCATTCCTCTCTCTCTCTCTCTCTCTCTCTCTCCCTCTCTCCCTCTCCCTCCCCACCCCCCCCCGTGTGTGTGTGTGTTTAGGAATAGCCTTCTTTCTTGTTTGGTGTAGGGTCACTTTGATGTTGGTACTGCTTCTTGTGCTGGGCTAACTGTCTTGCCAACTTCCCAGCATTCCTGTCTCTGCCATCCATTTCCCTGTAGGAAGACTGACATTTCATATGGTTCCACATTATGCTTTGCATGGGTTCTGAGTCTTGAACTAAAGCTTTCACATTTATGCAGCAAATATTCTTACCCTCTGAGCCATCTCTACAGTCCTCAATTTTTCTTTAGACTCAACAAGATAGGAGCTTTGGGAAGTAATGGCAAAGCCAGACTCATCTGGTGTAGCTCAGAGCTCTTCCTGACTGCGGGCCTGCAACTGTGACTTTCTTAACCCTAGATGCTCAGTGGGAGAAGGGAGAGTAGCAGAAGTAAAGCATTAGCAGGCGCAGTCCGTCTGCTTTACAACCAAGAACTAATTAGTCATCGTAATCACAGGGTGTTTTAGATGTAGTCACATTGGCATGAAACATTTTATTTTTAATTTTGAGAATATAATTTGTATGTCGTAGTATGAATGCCGTCAATTACAAAGTGAATCAGCCTGCTGTGCTCTGATGGCATTTTGAAAAGGTGTTTATTATCCTCCCATACCCTTTCCTCCCTCCATGTAAACAAAGGAAGGCTGAAACCCAGGGAACCTCTTGAGATGGAGGTTCCAGATGGCCTAAGCAGAAGACGCCTGCTGTCCACAGTGGCTCTGTGGTTTGTGTGAGGATGGGAATTGTGTGCTAGGGACTCGGTGCTCTAGGGACCTAGCAATATACCCAGAGTTGGGAAGAGTTGGCACGAGCCTCTGACCCTGTGTAAACCTCTTCACATCCGAGCTTCCTGCAACTCTCCTGCTGCTCAGGCTGGTTCTGAAGATGGAAGTACAAGAACTGAAGAGTATCAAGAGCTCCACTAGAGGAGTAATTGTCTACAAGGTAGCATTTGCCCAAGTCCCTGAATGTCTGAAGCATACATAGCCAGCAGATCATGGTGACCTTCCCTTCCTGATCCATAACAGGCTGGATTTAAAATGATACCAAGTGGACATTGTTGCCAGCACATGGACATTTTAGAACTTTGTATAATCATGCTCCCAACTCTCTCACTTCCTTAAATGCCCCAATCCAAATAGAACTTTATGAGTGGTTAAGAATAGGAACATTAACGAGTTCCTCGAACGTTGTGCCACTTACAAGCAATTGCCTTTGGAAAGCTGGCCAGATCACTTTAGTATGGGCTAGGCTCTCACTCAGCTGCCTGTGTGTTTTTATAACTCCGGTCCCCACCCCCATGTGTGCTGCAGCTTGCTATGACTTCATATGTTTTAGCTGCTGCAATGATCTTAAGACGAGCAATGGTATAGTGAAGCCTGGTTCTGCTTGAGGCCTTAGCAGCAGGCGTGGGGGCTTTATTCTCTCAGGGTTGCTGCTTTATTTATTTTTCTCCTTTTGTGGTTCATAGTTAGCTTTAGTTTGAAGTGAAAAATTCTGGGTAGATTTGCTCTGTTCAAACTGCACGCTGGGCACTGAGCATTAGTGGGCGCAGCCCTGGCAGCTGCCCTTTTATGTATTTCCAGAGGAATCAAGGCTGTATGTAGGCTGCCAGCTAGAAATTGATCTCAGATCCAGTTCTATCGGAGAAGCTCTCGTATTTTTAGAAGTAACACTCACCCTAACACAGCATATGGTGATATGAAATACTGCGTATAAAAATCCATATTTTAATTAACTTCCAGAAAATTAAATTGCCTTTTCCCCCTGTCCGTCAAGCTGCACGACATGGCATCAGAGTTGAGCATGTGGTCTTAATGGAGGATTCAGAGACAAGCTGGGATGCTGACCTTTGGGACTGCATGGCGTTCGGGTAGCTGGGAGCCAGGAGACCTGGACTGGCGTGCCATATCTGATCTGAGTCTATTCATAAAGTGCTTCTGGCCCTCAATTGTGCACTATTAAGCAATGGTGTTGCACGATCTTGACATCCCGTTAAGCTTCATGATGGAAATGAAGTGTTGTGTCTGTGGGTCTTTCTCCTGAAACTTTACCATTAGCGCTCTGAAGTGTGGCCGGACAGTCCTGCAGGCTGGCTGGAGGACATGAGATCTAGAGTACCCGTATACGGGCTTTGGCAGCCTTGCACTCCATCCCTGCCAGCTCCCATGGAACCTCTTGCTTTATATTCAGAGAGTGTTTGGTTGCCGTAAGCCTGTTTCTTTTGTGATTGTCCTATGACTGGTGGTCGTCTCTCACATGCACTTCCTTCATTCACGTGTGTTCAAGGGGTCTCAGACTGATAGAAACCTGTTTATGTAAAATCTGACTTTCAGGGGCTTTCTCAAGTTTGCCTTCTCTTATACTACTGTTTAAAGTGTGATTTCAAGTCATCTACTATGAGGTCATATAGAGACAGTAAAAGAACAAATTTCTGGTTAAATTCCTCTCTTACTGAGCGAGACATAAAAATCCTCAGTGGGGAGTGGCGAGAAGTTTCCCAAATGATTTTATGTTGCTGATTTTTTTTTATTTAGCTTTTTTTGAGTCTGGATCTCACTATGCTGCGCTGGCTAGCATCAAACTTGCATTCTGCCTGCCTGTGCATCCCAAGTGCTGAGACTAAGGTCTCAGAACCAGTGTCTTTGGGAGTTGGGGATCTAACTTTATTTACATTCCTAAGATCTAATATGTAACTGAGATTTAATGAGTATTTCTCAGCAAACGAATTAACAAGTAAGTGGATGAATTTATGGTAGACACCGGAAGGCCATGAATTAACCTTTCCAGCCTCATTATAGCCAAGGCTCTGAATATTTAATTAATGCATGGATAGCTTTTCCAACAGTGGTAAATTTCTCACCTTCCCTTTCGAACTCCTTGAAGGAAGTGTATCTCTGTTAGTTGTTCAGTAGAGCAGGACTTGAGCCTGCTAGGCTACACTCCCCCACCAAGCTGACCTCACCCTGTGTTAGACCGTTACTTTGTACTGAGCATTTCTGAATGTGGCATTCATTGTTCTTCCCTGTGTTGGCTTTGTGTCCAAATCCACTCCTCCTCAGAGAAGCTCATCAGGAGCATAGATACTGTCAGTGTTCTGAGGGCAGTTACCTGGTTTAGTTAGAAAAGGCAGAATGTGGTTAAGTAGGTAGAAAGCAAAAGACACTTCTGGACTCCTTTTCCTGCTTGTTTTTAGATGATTACAGCTGTGGTATAGCCCATAGAAAAGGCCAACAACCCCCTGTGGAATAATCATGTAGCTCTAGGAGAGTCTAAATCCCATTAGTTATGCAGGGATTTTGCGGTCCAGTCTCTGTATGGTGGTGCCAGGCCAGGGAGGAGTTCTTTATTAATGGCCATTTCTTCTACAGTGACTAAAGGATTAGGGAACTCTAATTGTTTGGTGACCAGGCTGTTCATCAGGCAGATCCAGTCAGAGTGACGAGGAGGAAAGATAAGAGCAAATGACTTAATATGTGACCTTTGGGAGTGACAGAAACATCCAGAGTCTGCGCCTGCTGTTTGATGCTTTCGTTTTAGTTGGAGACATAGAAATGATGATTATGTGGTAGGTGAAGAGTGGAGCCATCGCTGGCCCTCACTTTTAGAAACTTTTCAACTAATAAAGTGAGCCTCAAAATGTGAGCCCCACGCATGGTTAACTGTGTGGTGTGCACATAGCAGCTGACTTGCTGTTCTGCGTTTCTTCTGAGTAAATCAGTTTTTGTCCCTACATTTTGTTTTCAAAAAAAGGAAGGAAGAAAGGAAAGAAGGAAGAAAGGAAGAAAGAAAAGAAGGTAAAGGAAAGAAACAAAGGAGGAAAGGAAGGAAGGAGGGAAAAAAGGAAAGAAGGAAGGAAGGAAGCAAGAAAAAAGAAAGAGAGAAAAAAGAAAACAGGAAAAGTTATATTTGGTAATTCAAAGATGAGAATGGATACATTCCAGGTCTGTCATTCCTAGAATTCACTACACTCTCTCTGCACACAGTCAAGATTTATCAGGTTCCTAAACAGATTTGTCTAGTCTTCTGTCTCGGATGACTTTCATACCATAAGTTGATTTTGGAAGCTTTTTCCAGCTCTAATAGAGTTGAATAACAGGGTTTGTTTTCTGTATAGATAATCAAGTAACTTTAATAGTAATAATAAACCACACTTTATTCTTAATGTTTAGGTTTTATTGTGTCTATGAAAGACTTCTAATTTCTTATTTTGAAATTCATTTTTAGCCCCATCTTCTCTCCTTTCATACATGTATAGGAAATGTATTTTGCCTTTTCAAATGCTGTAGAAACATTCTGCACATGAGTGGTGCAGCTTGGATCCTAGGTAAGCTATCTGTATTTGAAGGTTGGGCTAACTATAGTTTCATAACTGCCGTGACAATGACCCGTGGTGTTTTCTGTGTTGCCCTAGTCTCTGAACTTTGTTCCTCTTTGGTTTCAGTGCAGTAGCGATGGCCAGAGTGTTATGGTTTAACTATGAGACGTCTGATGAAAACCTGTGCCAAAGGCTTGTTTCCCAGTTAGTGAGGTGATTAGATTGTGAGGATGCTAACTTCATTGATATAGTGATAATTTATTGGATATGTTTATAGATCCATGGACCATTAGGAATTGGGGGAAGATGGAGGAAGTAGATCACTTCCATATGGCTTTTTCAAACATCCTCAGTGTTTTAGTTATCCCTCCACAAGCCCTTCCCCTGCTCTACTGTCCCATCCCTCCAGCCACTCAGATCTCCCTCCACACAATTCTCCTTTTCTCCTATGGAGGGAAATAAATTACTTGTAATCATTACTTACATAGTTATTTTGTCACACAGATAAAATGGTGAGTAATATTCATAGTAAGAATCTGTGCCTGTTCATGAGGATGGAGAGGAGCTAGAGTCCATGACTCGCATGGCCTCTGGGACTGAAACCATAGGTCATTGCAGGTTTTCTCATGGGTAGTAGTGTGACCAGGTGTGATGGAAATCCCAGAATGTATCTTGGAATTCTCTAACTCATCAGCGAGAATGTTACAGCAGGAAAACATTAATATAGAAGTACTGTGAGTCATTAAATTCAATAAAGAAGTTATAGTTACTGTAGCTAATGGTAATGCAACCTCTGCTCTAAATAAGTATGAATTGCTTACCCAATTGTGGAATGGTGTAGAACAATAGTCTCACATTGAATATGTAAGCTTGGATATGTGGAAATAAGAAAAGTGTTAGAATGTTACATTTATTTCTTTAAACTTAAAACATGTTTTAATTTAATTCATATAGCAAGACTTGTAAGTCCATAAATAAAAGTGTAATACAGGATGACATGCTTGGTTTTTTTTTTTTTTTCTGATTGAGCTGATATTCAGAGTTACGGTGCTAGAGTAATAAATGATATATCTTTTTTCCCCCAAAGAATTATTTTGGTGAGGATCTTCTAGTTTCAGACTGCTAGGCACCAGGAGCCACTCCCTTCCTTGGAAAAGATGATGACACACAGTAACTGTGTGGGTTTGTCCAATTTAGCAGACCTTTCTTTGTACCTAGGGGCTGTGAGGGACGAGTGGATATTAAGAAAGCATCCCTGGCTGTAGTGGTATATAGTCAATGTTCTCATTCTCTCATCTTCTTTTTGGCATGGATTGTATTTGGTGAACAATGGCCATCCTAGCTGTCCTTGCCACTGACTTCCTTGGGTTTCATTGTAATATAAATCTACCAAACAAAACTTCTTACAGATGGAAATTTCAGACTGAGTCATTGGTCAGTAGTTTCTGTCTTGAAGAAAATGAAGCCTGGCCACTCTGATTGGTCACATTAGCTCTTTAGACTTTGCAGGGACTTTTGATTGCTTGCTCATAGTATTATAGGGGCTAGGAGTGGTCACTATCTGGACTGGGTGTTCCCAGATTCTTGGCATATTTTCAAAGAATTGAAGAAATACACATAAAGTGGCAATCTTGATTCAGGAGTAAAGCAATAGAATAGATCAGATACAATGCTACTGAGTCATGGTCTTCTTAACTTAGAGGACCCAAGACACTGGTTATTATTTGGCGACTCCTTCTGGGGTCCAGAAATGGTGTGAGAAATTCTTCTGTATGTGTGTTGCTTTTATTGGTTAATGAATAAAGAAACTGCTTTGAGCATATAGCAGGGCAGAACAGATCTAGGAGGGAAAAACTAAGCTGAATGCTGGGAGAAAGGAGGTGGAGTCAGGGAGATGTTCATGTAGCCGCCAAAGGGGAAAGATGTGAGTTGCCAGCCAGAACCTTGCTGGTAGACCATGAGCCTTGTAGTTAAATATAAAATAATGGAGATGGGTTAATTTTAGATGTAAGAGCTAGCTAGCAATACACTTAAGCTATTGGCCAAACAGTATTACAAATAATGTAGTTTCTGAGTAATTATTTCAAGAGTCTGGGCATCTGGGAAATGAACAAGCAGCCCACCTGCTACATAGGAAGAGAGGGAGTTTGGTTGACAGCACAAGAGTGTGACAGACAATTTTCTGTTTTGACTGAGAGATTGGGTTATATAAGCCTTTCTTTATTGCTCATGCCCTTTCCTATAACATATCTGATTTCAATCATATGCCTGCCCAGGTAGGCAGAAGATGGTAAATAGATATATTTCTCTAAATGCTCACTAGGAAAATACTTTACCTTACAGTGTATGCATTCAGAACTCATTTAGAATGTATCAGACTCTGCTCCAGTTTTTGACTATGTTCTGAGACTTGTTTAAATGGAAGCTGACTCTAAGTGAACTCACCAAAGTGCTACTGAAGGAGGAGAGGTTTTATCCATTGTTTGAAGAGGGTTGTGTATTCAGCTCAATTTAGATGGCAGTACAGATAGCTAGGTACGTTGTCAAGGGAGGGATGTGTGCATAGCCCAAGCAAAGTAGAGTTTTGTGTTGCTAAACTACTCCTATGCTTGTCTTAACACCTCAAGGTAGGGACTATTACTGAATGGCTCGGGAGGATTAAGTCACACAGTAACAATTGCTATTTCCTTAAGTTACTATTTCTCAGCTAAGCAGTAGCAGCAAGGGGCTGTGACTGTAGTGTCAAAACTCTGCATGGCTAAGATCTGCTAGGAAAGAAAATGGATGCTTCCCTTTTTTGGCAGAAGGTTTAGTTACTGTCTCTCATCTCCTTGCTCTGGTTTTCATAGGATATTAATTGGGGTTGGATGTGGGGTTTGTGTATGTACATGCATGTGCAAAGTTCATGTATGGTGTTTAAAAAATAATAATATCCTGAAAAGAAGTTTTTAGTGTGAGCAATCCTTGGACTGGGAGGCCTAGACTCTATTTCTAGATCCGGTTGGAACACATGTCACTGTGGGCAGCGTGGGGGTGGCCAATACCAGATGGACGCTCTGCATGATGAACAGTTTGCCTGATCGCTCTGAAATCCCCAACATATTATTTTAGGTCATATCTTTACCTTATAAGTTTTGCATGAAGAAACCTGTTGGCACAGCATTCAGCCTTAGCAGTGTGATGTAGCCTGGATCATCTCTCTACTCACTGTGCTGATTTTAACCCTGGGCAATGAACCTCTTCATACCTGTGACACATTAGTGTAACTGCCCATTGTTGAGCTGTTTGGATGATAGTAAAGGAAATTAGATAGCATTATCTTTTGGTTCAAGAGAATTATTTCCCCATTTTTCATGTTTACTAGCCATAGAGTTAATAACTCTTATCCTAAATCAAACCAAATATTTAGTTTATACTGGGAGAGAATTGGTATTTAATTCAGATTGCTTCTCCAAAGTCTACTAAATTTACACTATTTATCTTGCCCTGAACATAGATAGTTCTTGGAGCCAAAATCAGCATGTGGACCACTTCTCTATTTCTTGGCTTTACTGTTTCCTATACTGCTTTTCTTGGGTGACTTTATTTATGATTTTAATTTCACAACATGTACTCTGACCTATCAGACATTATAACAGTATGGAGATTTTCAAATCCTTCGTGTGTGTGTGTGTGTGTGTGTGTGTGTGTTGTTAAATATTTTCCCACTTTGCTTGTAGCAGAATACCTGCTGGAACAGTCATCACCTGGAAGGGGATGGAGTTATCAGGGTGAACCTAGTGAATGGAGCCTTCCTTACTGCAGTGGCATCCTCTGTAGCCAGCCCCTCTGAGGACTGCTGATGGCTGGAGCTAGGAGTAAACTGTAAGCTTTAGTTTGAGAACTTTTCCATTTGACAATGAGCATTCCGAGGCCAGTGCCAAGTCAGCTCACTCATGGTCTAGCTCAGCCCTGCCATTGAGATCACATTACACTCATTCTTTGTTCATGAAGATCACCATCTGGGCAAGTGTAGCTGGCAGGAAGACACTGACTGGGTTGTGGCCCAAGAGTCAGGCCCAAGAAGATTGACCTCAAGTTCCCAGTTGTCTTAGTTCAGTTTCTTTCGCATGATAAACACCATGAACACAAGCCACTTTGAAAGGAAAGCGTTTATTTCATTTTACAGCCTATCATGACAGGAAATGAGGGCAGGAACTCAAGGCAGAAACCTAGAGGCAGGGATGAAGCAGAGGTCACAGAGGAATGCTGTCTACTGGCTTTCTCCATATATTTCTTTTTTAGCCTGCTTTTTTACACAACTGAGAACCACTTGATCAGTGGTAGCAATGTCCCCAGTAGAGCGAGCCTTCTCACATCGTCATTCATCGAGAAAGCACACCAAAGATTTGCCTGCATGGCTGACTGATGAAAGCCTTTTCTGAGTTGAAGTTCTTCTTCCCTGCCCAGCACAACAGTCTGACATGCTTCTGAATTCTAGAGACCTCTTCTGAGCCCCCCAAAACTTCTCCTTACAGCTCTCTTGGGACGCTCGTTCTGTTTACTCTCTGTGGACGTTTCTGTTTTCACTCAATAAGGAGCTCCTCGAGCCTGAAACTACCACTCCGACTACGAGTGAATAAATTCATAGACAAGTGTTCAGGGCAAGGGAAGAGTGGCGGCAGCACTTGCTCACAGATCACACGTGTTCTTGAGTCTCGTTCACTCCTTCCTAGCAGTGGTAACAATTGAAGAGGACGATTCTGTGATGTGATGAGGAACCAGGAGGACATTAGAAAGAGAAGAAAAGGGGGGAAGTATAATATTTTTGGTTTCACCCGATTGGGGTAATTAAACAATATTTTAAGCGTTTATAAAGGAATCATTTTTTGTTTTGTTTTATTTTGTTTTGGGGGGGTTCTGTAGCATAAAATCTGTGTTTGCGTTGAGTGTTGCTTTTTAGCCTTCAAACTCCACATTTGAAAGCACATAACTTGTCTAGGCCCCTTCCAGGCCCTTAGGAATTAAACTCACTCAGCATCCCACCTCCAGCTCCTGCGACTATTGCTTATAGTAGTAGTTAAGGGGAAATCTGTGTCAGTCAGATCTGTTCATGTCTACATTCAGTTCTTATTGCTCATAAAAAATGGTATATTCGTATTTAGTTAAAATATTTCCATTTTCAGTATAACTTGAATGAAAAGCCAGTTGTATGGTAAGGATAAACCTGTAAGTCTCCAAATGTCTGACATCTGAAAAGGCAGTGGAAGGTACCCAAAGCTCATCTTTCCTACTTAGAATGAAGAATTAAATTAGTTTATGACATAATATTTAATGCATATAAGTGATTTTGTTAGCCTGAAACAAAGCAACATAATTTCAAAAGATATAAGGCATATTCTTGGCACAAGAAAAATAACACGATCAATATTCTTTCGTTTAAAGATGCAATATTCTTTTACTCAGAGAAATCTAAGACTTACCATGCTTAAATTTTTGAAAAATATAATCACTTTAGACTAGCTTGCTGTATATCTGATAGAACAGAGAGAAATGAGGAAGAAAACCCACAGTTATTAGTTCTCACAGGTTTTGTACTGGAGTGGTATTTAGTATGTCCAGATGTTCTATCTGGAAAAAATGGGATGACTCATGCCAACTTATTCTAAAAGAAAGCCCTGTGAGTCTATTAGTGTGTGTGTGTGTGTGTGTGTGTGTGTGTGTGTGTGTATGTATGTATGTGTGTATCTCTAGTATACTGACAAGGACATTTTCCCAGCCATGGTAGAGTTGTTACTATTTCAGCTCTGATGAGATCTTGAAAGACAACGGTTGAGAAGTGGATGAGATGGCTCAGAAGTGGTTAAAGTCACTTGTCTCTGACCCTGATGACCTGGATGTGGTTCTCAGGACCCACATGGTGGAAGGAGAGACCAACTCTGAAAATTGCCCTGAGTCACACATATAGCTGTGGCATGTGAATGCATGGGTGGGCATATGTGTACACACACACAAATTAATAGACATAAAATAGTGGAGAAGATGTTATTTTTATTCATATCCTCAATTTAGGTATGGAATAAAATATTGCCTTTATTGTATGTGGGCATAAAATAACTAAAATTGATTACTGCTAGTATTTTACTTAAACTGAAAATAATATGACATTCACATACCAATTTGAAGAACACAAAACATAATGTTCTCATTCCTCAAGCTTAATAATCGTGTTATTCCTAGAATATGGTTTACAGTATGGGAGATGACGTCCATGCTATGCTTTCATGGCCAGTGCACTAAAGAACGTTTTGGTAAAAGCATAGGTAAATAGTTGTGTGAAATATGGAGTAGATGGGAACCCATTGTGGACTGTCATATTTGGGATGTGGATATATGAAAGATTACACAGGGGCTTGTTGACTTAGAGCTTTTCATACATAATTCTATGTATTACCTGTTTTTCTTCCCTTCCCTGCTCATCCCAATGTCTTAATTATAAAACCCGAAGAATGTTTTGGGCTGAAATTCTGGCAACTGTCACTGTCTTAACTTTGAAATCTTTCCTTCTCCCCCATTTGTCTGTGTGTACACACACAGGTGTGTGTGAGAGAGAGAAAAAAAATGGTAGAATAGCCAATATTTTAATACTTTGTCTTCTTGATTCTTTTTTATTAGATTTTTTGTTACTTAGTTTCCATGACCAATTATAGTATCTGGAAGACAAAAACTCTTCTGGCTTTTGCTTTATTTTCTTCAAATAATGCCCAAGTCTCTAAGCTATTAATTTATTTTTATACTGCCATGCACATTTTTATATGTAATCTTTGAACTCTGGCAAATTTTTGAAGATTGTAAAGGAAATGCTCCGAATTTATGAATTAATTATAGGTAACCTTGACAACACTAAACTGCAACTCATCCCGCCTGATAACCATCTTTCCTTTCCACTTATTCAGCGATTTTAGAGCATCCTTTTAATATCTCAACATTTTTTCTCCAATAAGTTTTGTCAGGGTCATTTGTGGATAAATTGTTCCTGTTGCTCTTATAATTAAGTGCTGTACTTTCCTTTTCTCTGCCTGGTCCTTGTGGTATAGGACGAGTATCCTGTGGGGAGTCTTGCCAAGCTCTCATTAGCCCCATGACGCTCTAGCTTCCTTTCTGCATTATTTCCATGGTCTTTTGGTGGCAAGTCCTTTCAGATGCTGTCTGTCCAAAGATCTCTTGATTTTGCTATCCTTTTGAGAGATGGTTACTGCTAAGTAGGGGATCACAGGATGGTTAACTTTCCATTTCCTTCTGTTTTTATGTTTCCAGTATTATCTTTACCATTGTGCTGAGTCTCAGGTTTTTTTTTTTTTTTTTTTTTTTTTTTTGTTTTGTTTTGTTTTTTTTTTTTGTTTTTGTTTTTGGTTTCTTTTGACACAGGGTTTCAGGGTTTCTCTGGGTAGCCTTGTCTGGCTGTCCTGGAACTCACTCTGTTGACCAGACTCCATCTCATGATTCAGTGGTTGTATTAGTCCAACTATCTTTTTCTGAGTCTAGACCACTTCGAGTCTGTTTTTTGCAGGCGTGAGGCAGAGATCTCAGCCAAGTCTTTGTATCTGCCCTTCATACTCCCTTCTGATTGCTTATTGTACCCTGGTTATCTTGCCTGCAGCTATTCTAAAGTATTTGCCTTTATGCAACACCACGTGGTGGTTTATTTCCTGCTCTGACTAGGCTTTGGTGGCTGCCTCTGCTAGAGCTGTGAAAAACACATTTCTGCCCTTCACAAATGACAGTAGCCTCTGAAACCCTGTTGTAACATCACAAATACGTTTTGATACCTGCCCAGCACGAGAAAAATTGGATGTGCAAAAAGGTTCTCTAAGAAAATTTGATCGATAAGGCCAATGAACAGATATACAGAAAGTCTCCACAGATATTAACCAACAGAATCCAGCTGGGCTATAAATAATAAAATAGTATCTCTTGATCATTTGGATTACTCAGTGTGCTGGCTGTATGAACTGGCTACATGACCGCTCCATGGTATAGGAAGGTTTTGTTGTACATATGAGAGAGAGCGCCAGAGGCATCGGGAAGAGTTCAGCATAGAGAGAGAAAGCAGTAGACTAAATGTGGCCAGCAGACTGGACATGGCCAAGGCTATCTGCAAGAGAAGGGAGATCAGCAGGGGAGAGAACAGAGAGACCATCATGAGAACAGCAGGAGCCATAGATAGTGAAAATAGCAAGGTTATCAGAAGCATGAGAACTTATGAGGGGCTGGGAGGAGCCTGTGAACTGGAGGGAGTTTAGGGTAGAGGAGATGAGAAGGGATAGGGTGCTAGCATTGACTATGATGTGTGTGTAACAGTTACTTATGATATGGAGGGAGCCCAGAGGCCAGCATGTGCTTTGATATGCTGATAGGTGCCAGGGTAACCGTAAGCCCCCTCTGCCAAAGATAAGGAAATGCCTCCTTTGGTAGAAAGGAACTGGTTTCATTAGTTCCTGGCGAATGCTGGCTTTTATCTAACCACCAGAAATCCTCCTATGGTCCAGGTTGAACTCACTTCTGGATATTTGGACTGCCTTTTAGAGTTTGGGGGAATTGGAGTTTCCTTTGGACCTGACACTGATAAACCCAGCACGCACATTCAATTTTCTCACTGTGTCGTATGAGAACCAGTCCTTTCTCTGCGACATCAGCGTCTCCTCTGAAACCAGACTCATGTGACTACAGGAGAACTTGTTTGAAGTTCGGAATTGGCAGCAGGATCTGAAGAAAGTAAGGAGCCCTCAGCGATTCAGTCTGTCTAGCCTCTATGCTAGGCACTGTTTCCGTTTCCCTTCTGAACTCTGGCAGAGAAAGCTGAGCTCTGCTTATTCTGCCATTTTCCATGCGAGCCCCTGGAGAGTCACCGAATAAATGTGTTGAGGGCAAATGAGCAGCAGCTTCTCCAGACCCAGGAGGCCACGGGGCCACAGTGGTGAGAGAGTCACACCAACCAAGGCTGTCACTCATGCTGGAAGGATGTGGGAAACGAGCCAGCAAAAGCCAGTGCTGATACGACACATTGTCCAGAGGAACTTAGTTTTAAGACAGAGCCTGGAAGATGAAAGCAGTTCAGTGTGAGTGGTTGAACTACGCCATTCTTATACAAGAGAATCGCTACCTTGGTGAATATTTATGGGGAAAAATGACATGAGGCTGATGTGAGAGTCTGTGATAACCTGGCCTTGGATAGGTGGAAAATACCCAGTGCATGGCAAGAGAAAATGAGCGAAAAATGCTTTGAAACCAGAGGAGCGTAGCTGGACCATGCTCTTTACATGACAGGCCTCCTGCCCCTGTTCATCCTGCCCTTCAGGCTTGGACTATACCCCTGCTGTACTTAACAGCTTCCCGGTGTCATGCCAAGGAGAAGGTAGCCTGCTGTGGAAGACCAAGAGGTGCAAGGTCAAATGAGACCCTTCCGGGTCAGAAGAGGACTGGGCCGGAAGTGTTAGCACTTCTGGAGATGGGTGCCCCTTCTGCTTTTCTCTATCTGATCATGAGTCTTTTATACTTCTCTGCTGTGGTTGTGATTGCACAGTGCTCAGAGGGCTTCTGTGTTGTTACCCTTGAGTTACAGTGCACTTACAGAAAAGGGCAGCAGTAATTTTCTCCTGTGTTCAGTCAAGCTCTGTTTATAAAATGAATGGATAAACAGTCTGAAAATGCAGCAGTAGAACGCCTCTTGTTTCTTGGCTGTGCAACTGAGGTTCTGATTTCTTGGTAGGATCTGGTTCCTGACAGCAGCATGACTGCTGGGAAGATTCATGCAAAAGCATAGGTTAGAGCCCAGCATGGTCAGAGTGTCTAAGGACCTCTTAAGAGGGAATTTGAGAAGGAAATCGTGAAAATAAAGTTGCTGGTAAAAGTTAACCTCACTGTGTTAGCTAATAGTTGCTATAAAAAGGAACTTGTGACCCAAGAGAAGTAAGACGGCATTTTCAAGGGACAGTGTCAAATCCTACAGCTAGAGCTGGACGCCGAGATATGGGGAAAACAAAGTAACAGAGGAAGGATGGAGGACTCGCTCAGTAGCATGTGGATGTCTCCCATCACCCTGTGCTTGTCAGGCTGTTTGTGGTGATCGACAGGAGCTCTGCAGTGCCATTAGCTAGGTCTCAAAATATGTGGTTCCATTCTGCAGATGTCCATAGAGCCAGTGGTTCTCTGTATCATGTGAACAGTTTTCAGTGGAGGGAGGCCATGAGGGGATGTTGGAGGTACATGCATTTTTCTTTCCCCCGAAGACTCTATGGACATCTAAGGGGTTCTAAGTCATGGTGTCTGAAGAGAAAGTAACAAGGAGAAATTGAAGTGTAACAAGCCAGCCAGTCAGATAATAGTAGTTAATAACAATAATGGCAACAATAATAATCAATAAATACAGCACTTCTGTAGCTAGAGATACACCAGTAAGGAGGGACCTTGGGAGCTGTCACCTTGCTCTCTATACCTGAGCCTGTGGTGGGGAGGCTGTGTATTCTTTATGCAGTGTGTTTACGGCATGGCTTGGCTTTCCCTCCTTGAGATACAGCTTGGGAAATGGTGTATGAATGAACAGTGTCCATTCTAATAAGACAGCATAAGAAGGCTTAGATTTCATCTTATGGCTTAGGTACCTTGTACGTTGACTCTGAGTTGTCAGGATTAACAAAAGTAAGTTAAAAGGATTGGAGAGATAGGGACGTTGATACAGTGCTGGCCACATATGCATGAAGTCTCATATTCACTCTCTAGCACCCATGTGAAAAGCGGGATGTGGTGGCACACTTGCAGTTCAGTGCTGGGCAAGCAGGCACAGCAGGATCACCAGGCTTCCTAGCCAGCCAGCCTCGCCCATGTGACAAGTTCCACAGAGGTGCCTGTCCAACAAACAAGGCAGAAGGAGCAAGACCTGAGTTATCCTCAGGCCCCCCCACACACCCACATATGTATGCACACACGTGTGCACATACACCCAGTGAATTAAGGATAATTTTTTGTACTGCAGTTTAATAATCTGAAATGATTACGAAAAGCCACATAGTATATAACATTTTGTTGATGGTGATGAAAACTCCCAGCATCTTTGTTTCTGATAGCCAAACGTTGGATTTATTTTAACATGCCACAAAAAGTAATGATTTCAAACGATGGTTGAGGCACATTTACTCTGTGCATTGGCTGCTGCCTTTGGTCTCTTTCTGTGGCTGCTCCTTTGTTTATGAAGCCTGTTCCCAGCTTTTAGGCACTTGGCACATAGCTGAGCCATGCGGTGGTCCTGGTTGTTCTCTGAGTCACCATAGGCATCCCTGCAGGCCTGGGCCAGCCTGCTGTGTCCCAGCAGGATTGTGAGGAACCCACGTTTCTTGACCCTACAGGGCAGGGGTCTTTTAGTTCTAGCCTGGTATATTTTCTGTCAAAATCAGAGCTTCATTGGCTGGTTCATCTCTTAAATTATCTATGTGCCTTGAAATGTAATACAACTGTTTATGTAACTTAGCCTCCCTCCCCTCATCTTGGTGCTGGTTTCTGGTGCTGTGCCTCTTTATTTCTAATAGTTTCGGTTTAGATGCTGTATTAAAAACAAAACAAGACAACAAAGCAAAGCAAAACAAAGACAAAATAACATAAAAAACCCTTATATGCCCTGACCAGAGCTAAAAGTGTATATATTCAATATATAATTGTGAATGAACACCCCCTCTCACCCATGGACCAGACATACGTTGAAGGTTCTGCAAGGCTGATTGACAGAAATATGGCTGTGGAGGGCAGGGATGCCAGAAGTCCACAGATACCTTATCTTGGTCTATCTTTCACCTGTTAAATAGGCATTTATTCCCACTTATGTGTTTGACCTAGTACTCTTGTGCTACTTAGGTAAAATTCTTCTCAGAATATATAAAGAGGGCACCTCGCTTCTACAAAGAGAAGACCTAAGATGTCCTCAGAGAATCTGAGGCTTTTAGCAGAGACACCCTTGCTTAGTAGGTTAACCATCTAGCTGACATTCTGACACATGGAGTTTAAAACTCCTGGGGCTTTCTTTGTACAGTTACTATAAAACCTTCATATACTGTTATCATTTTGAAGCACAGTGTTTAGGGTAGCCTCAAATCTGTGTTCCTCGGCCATGAACACTTGCATTTGGCTTCAGAATGAATTATCTCTTACTCCGTTTAAAGTGAGAGCTGTGATTTTGCATCACGGGGTGTTTTAAAGACACTGCTTTGGTTCAAAGATCAGCCTAATTAAGGAAGCAATAAAAATTATAGCAATATTTTACAGCGCAGCAGCGGCTTGAAGGGAGATTGACCTTAATTTCATGGGCAAATAAGCTGGCCAGTACTAAGGAATTTGATTATAATAAAGTCAGTTTTTTTGGGGGGGGGGGTTCGTTCTCTGACTGACATGCTCATACTGTAGCTTTATGGAAAACATGTATTGGAGGAAGTATGTAACCAAATCTAGCTTTTGATTTGTTTAGTTTTAGTGCAAAATTAAGTTCCTGGTCTTTGGATAAACAGCTGCATCCTACCCAAAGCCTTAGCAAGATAACATAACGTTCATAATACTTGATCTTATTTTCTCATAAGAAATGCTAGTGCCTTTGGTGATAAATTGAGATTGCTCTCAGAGTTACTGGGACTACTCTTTGCTCAAATGTAGGTTGATGTAAAGGCTCATTCGGGTGATGGTTACAGGGCAGCACTCTGTTTCCTTCTGCTCTGGAATACAACAGTGATGGACTGCTTTGCTGGGAAGCAGGGCTTTTATTTATTTGTTTGCTTGTTCAATTTTTTAAAAAATGAGATAGAGACTCATTGTGTAACTTTGGCTGGCTGGAAGCATACTACATAGACCAGGTTAGTCGTAAAGTCATAGAGATCCTCCTGAGTGCTTGGATTAAAGGCATACGCCACCTGGCCTAAGGTTTCACATGTTTTGGGACAAGAACTAGAAGAGGTTGGAACTCAATGTTGGCTTTCTAAAAATTAGATGTTAATTAGACAGTATTTAAATTCCTTGATTTCTACATGAAATGTGCTGATGTTCTCTGTATGTAACATCATCTCGTTAAATCATTTTTATTAGAAAATATTTTGTCATCATTTTTTGATGAACAGTTTACTCTGGTGGTTATCCATGGGTAGTTAGATTAAAAGGTCTTCCTATGTTTTGATGGGTGATATTACTCAGAAAATGAGTAAATGGACTGAGTGTATTACTTACTTTTCCTGTCTCTGTGACAGAATGCTAAACAAAAGTAACCTAAGAAAAGAAGGGTCTGTTTAGCTCACAGTCTGAGGGAACACAGTCTGTCAAGATGGGGAAGCCCACAGCAGCAGGAACATGAAACAACTGGTCACAATGAGTCTGCTCAGAATGCAGAGAGAGATAAATATGAGCCCTGAGCTCACTTTTTCCTTTGCATTGAGTTTGTGAACCCAGCCCATATGATTATTGCCACACACACACATTCATGGTGTGTCTTTCCTGCTCGATTAGAGCAGCGTTCACATAGATGTGCACAGAGGCACACTCGAAATCCAGTCAAGTTTTTAAGGTGAACCATCACACCAATATAGCATAAAATCTAGATAGTATCTAATTGGCCTTTTATAAAAGCTAGTTTATGGGAAGCTAATAGTTCACTGAGTGCAGATAATGAGAATTCTATAAATTAAAACACGGCACCATTGCAATGTAGATTACAAGTGATATGAATGACCTTGCCTGCGCACATTAGTGAAAATATCTATTCTATCTGCAATGTAATTTTCATAAGCAACCAGTAGCAATAAAAATGGCTGAAGTATATGTCAATGATTGGTGTCTTTATCATATCTGTTTATGCTCTTAGATAATAACTATTGGTGGCAGCTGTTTACATTCAGATCCCTTGAATACACCAGAACATTTATGCATATCAAAAAGAGTTTTTACTAAATAGTCTCTTAATTTCTTAAAGAATGCACATAATTACTTCACAAGTTAAACAGTACATATTTTCGTTTGGAAATATAATTTTTATTAAAACTGTCCTCTTCTAATTTATGATGAAGCTTGTAGCAATGAGCTCATTCATGACATCTAGTAAATAATGCATTGGGCAGCACATAGCTCTTTGAGGGTCAGTATAGCAAAGATGCATCCTGGAATTTACAGGTAGATAAATATTCTTTTGTTTTGTTTTGGTTCTCGAGACAGGGTTTCTCTGTAGCTTTGGAGCCTGTCCTGGAACTAGCTCTTGTAGACCAGGCTGGCCTTGAACTCACAGAGATCTGCCTGCCTCCCAAGTGCTGGGATTAAAGGTGTGAGCTACCACTGCCTAGCTCAGATATAAGGGTTCTTAAAGTGTAAATAAAATGGGGGTCTTCCTAAGGAATGCTCGTGAGGTCAGTGATCTACCCTCATGGAGGAATGTGATCTGATAAATAGTCCCATTGACTTAGTATTTTAGTTCCATTTTTTTCAGTGCTAGCTGCCATATACTTTATATTTAATCATGAATAACACATATTCCTGCATCCCAGGAATTGTTTTTCTAGCAGAATTCTAGAAAAGGCCGTTTCAGTGTACTGTTATCCACACTACCTAGAGGTTTGCACACGTGACATGTATAACCCTGAGGGTGCAAGAGGGGAACCAAGGGGATTTGGAGGTGGGGTATCTTCTAGTTCCCCTCTAACAACTATGGCCAGACAAGAGCTGTGGTCTCAGCGGGAGCATAGCTATATAGATAGAATTTGTAGTGTACTGGAAATGACTTGAATTTGATGACAGCCCTTGTAATTACATGTGCTTTGTTGGTCAATCACCCCGAATGTCTGTCTTCTTATCTATAAATTAGGGAGAGTAGTGGAAAATGCCTGCCTCCCAAGCAGTTATGCGGACCAGTTGGGATAACATGCCTGACTAACTGAGAACCAGTATGCATAGTCGAGTTGCTTAACATAATTGGCACTCATTACGTAACTTTTGGTTCTTATCTTTGCAATGCTTTGGATTCATCATCTGTACACAATGAATGATAATAGTTGCCTTTACTTTGAGTAATTGTGAGGATTAAAACTAAGATTTACTTTTTAAAAAACTATTTTTTTTTAAATTTTGAGATTATAATTTAATTACATTATTTCCCCCTTTCCTCCCTCTATAGCCTCCCATATACTTCTCCTTGTTCTCTTTCAAATTCATGGTCTCTGTTTTCTTTAATTGTTATGTATATATATTTCTATGTGTGTGTGTATGTATGTGTGTGTATGTATGTATACACATATACATACATACATATATCCATCTATCCCTAAATAGAACCATCTCAGTCCACATCATATTACTTGTATTTTGTCTTCAGAGCTGACCATTTGGTGGTGGAGAAACAATTGTTGCGCTCTTCCCTGAAGAAGATTTTTCCCCCATTTTCAGCATTTTTTAGTTGCCTGAACTTGTGGGCTTCCTCCTGTCCACTTTGGCATATCTGTGTTGTTCAGCTCATGTTGGGCAGCCATGCTGGTGAGCCTTTATGTATGAGCGAGCTTTTGACATGCCTACGAGTCAGAGCCTCACAGCAAACTCCTGACCCTCTGACTCTCACAATCTTTCCACCTCCTCTTCAATGTCCCTAGAGACTTGGGTGCAGGGACTGTGTTCCACAATTCTGCATTATGATTGGTTGAAGCTATCTGTAATGGTTACTGCCGGCTGCAAAGAAAAGTTTTCTTGGTAAGTGGTAAGGACTACTCATACTTTTGCATCTAAAATGTAGTTAGGGATTATGCTGGTTTAATAAAGTTGTAGTTATAGATGTTTTAAGATCCATGACTTTGCTAGTACTGGGTAGTTGGTTAGGTTTTCCAGTACCAGGCATGCTTTCCTTCTTGTTGAGTTGACTTTAAGTCCAACTAAAGAGCAGTTGGCAACCACGCAGGCATGTATGCCACTACTAGACCCTGAGGGTTATCATGCTTTGCTGGCCTTTGTTGTTGTTCACGGCGTCATAATTGAGTAGGACTATTGGTTGTTCCTTTGGAAGCTTGTCTAGGGCTTTCTATTGTCATGACAGCCAGTCTTCAGGGAGGAGATATTCAGGCCAGTTCCAGATCAGGGGCCTCTGGGCCATGATTCTGAAGTGCATAGTGCCTTTGCCACAGGGACTTACCTTTCAAGTCTGGTGGGCAACCAAGGACAAGAGCATTAGCCTGTAATGTTTTGGGAGTCTTTGGACAACAGTGACTAACAATGTAAGATAACATTCTCATGCCTAGTATTGGGTTTTTATTGTGAGATGGTCTTTAGCACCTGGAGGGAGCACTGTCAATACAGATGAGCAAATTTCAATGAAACTATATATGTATATATGTAATACACAGGCTTATGTGTATTACAGTATTTTTCCCTTAAATAGATAGTTAATAGTATAATTCCTTTTTAATTTTTCAGACATTCTTACTGTTAACCTTCCTCCCTCCTTGTGTATCTATTCTTCCCTCCTAACTAGAGCTTTCCTCTCCTCTTCTCCTGCTCACTGTGCCCTGCTATTTCCTTCTCCGGTGTTTCCCCACCTGCTACCTGAGAATCGTGTCTTTTTCCCTTCCTGGCTTCTGCAGTAGCTACAGGATATGCACTCACATTTGAAAATTTGGAGCTAAGAATCTCTGAAGTGAAAGAACCTACAGCGTTTGTCTGCCTGCATCTGGGTTGCCTACTTAGTATGTTCTTTTTTAGTTCCATTTATTTAGCTGAAAAGTTCATGATTTGTTTTTCCTTATAGCTGAATACTAATTCATAGAGTAAATGTACCCATTTTATTATTCATTTGTCTCTTAAAGATTATTTAACTTATTCCCATTTCCTAGTTATTGTGAATAAGGCATCAATGAGCAGGGATGATCAATATCTGTGGAGGAGGCTGTTGAACTCTATGGACATATGGGAAGAAGTGATATAGCTGGATCATAGGGTAGATTTATTTTTAACTTTTTGAGAATTCTCCTGTATCATAGGGTAGATTTATTTTTTAACTTTTTGAGAATTCTCCACAATGATTCCCATGTAATTTTATTCTTCTATGTGTGGATATCTATTTTTCCTAGCATCATTTGTTGAAGAGACTTTCTTTTTTTTTGCAGCTTTCCTGTTTGTAAGCCCTTTATTTTAATCATTATTCTTGCAGCAGAAACTCTCACCCCTACTTATTTGTTATCTTTGTGGGAGCTTTTCCTGGATCTCATTTTGGACCGCTATGAAGATTAAGAATCCATGTAATTTTGCTGACTTGATAAAAATCAGCTGTTTCACTTGGTTGTTGTAGATATGCATCCCAAGTGAGACTAAGGAAGTACAGGGTCAATGATGGGCAAACACTTCCTCCTGGCGGTGTATATGATAGAGTCTCTTCTCTGCTTGTAGAGAGTCATCAGTTTAAAGAACAGTGAGTAAAATGCTGTAGTTTTGAAAGTCATAAAATTGTTATTTAAATCTCAATCTGCCTCTGCCACTGTCCCCTCGAATGGGGAATGGGAAGCTTTCTATTTTTATTTTTTTGGTTTTTCAATACAGGATTTCTCTGTGTAACCGTCCTGACTTTTCTTGTTCTAGAACTTGCTTTCTTGTTTTTCAGTCTGTGCGTCGGGCAGCTTTTCTGCATGGACTGTATCCCCCACTCACCCACATACTACCGCTCTCCTGCAGTGAGACACCCTGCACACTCAGCCTGCAAGCTCACCGTGTTGTTTTGCCAGTTAGCACAGATTTTTGACGAAGAGTGTGTCATGCTGGTTGGCTGTGATATTGGCACGTGACAGAGCTCCTTTTCTGTATTAGCCCGATGATGATACAGTAAGAGAAAACCTAAATGCTGGCGGTGACTTCAGCTCTCAACCAGATGGTTTTTGCCTTGTTTTTCATAGGCAATGTTTTTTATATTATTTTTTATTAATTCTCTGAGAATTTTACACACATATTGATGTATTCTGATTACATTTATCCCCCCAACTCCTTCCTGAATCCTTCAAAATTTACCTTGTCTCCTCCCAACTTGATGACATTTTTAAAGCTATGTAAATAACCCGCCAAGTCCAGTTTGGGCTGCTCATAATGTAATGGGTGTGGAGCCATTCACTGGAAAATAGTCAACCTACATACTGGGGGGCTTACCATTAAAGAAGACTGAATTTATTTTCCCCCAAAGTCATCATCTGTTAATGGCAGTTAAGGGCCAGGTTTAGGAAGCCCTCCCACTCCATGCTGGAATAGTGGCTGCCTTGATGCTATACAGGCAGCCAGAGCTACTGTGAGTTCATGAGCGCTCCTGTCCAGAGGACACAATACCTCTGGTTGTTCCAGTCTCTCTACCCCCTCTTCCAAGCTTCTCCCCGAGACTTGAGGGGAGGGGTTGCGATACAGACATCTCGTGTGTGGCTGAGCATGCCTCTGACACTAATCTATGCCCTTTAGCCAGATGATGAAAAGAAACTTCCCCGATAAGGTTGGAGAGCTGAACTAATCTATGGTAGGAAAGATAGTAATTTAGAGGGAATTTGATAGCATGTCTGTTTAGCAAATAATAGCACCTGGCTTACTCTGGGAGTTTATGAGCATCTTAACCATGGTTTCTTAGGTAGATTTATGTACAGACGTGTGTTTCCTCCTGTGGAAAATACCTAATTAAACTGCCTGATCACTAAACAGAAAGTTGGCTTACCCCATAACTCACATTCGTGCCACGGCTGCTCTCATGGGCCTAGCTTACCTCACTGTTTCTTACTGTGGCTCATAGGGTTCAAAGCTGAGTAAGATTAAGAGAATGCATTATGGCAAAAATAATTTCTTACATTTTAAGAGGTTGGAACTTTTGCTGGACCTCACTGCCAGAGTTAATACTATACCTTGAGGTCATTTAAAACCTAAGACTACTATCCTACTGTGTACTTAACTGGTCTGTTTAACCAGCTCTAAAAGGAGCACTCAAATTTATTGACCTTGGATATCCCTTATAACCGACTTTTACAACCTAAGCTAATGCATACCTGTAATCTTATGTACTCTTCCCTGCTCTTGCCTCAAGAGCAATGCACATATGTTCGTTAATTCTGATAATCATTTGATAAAAACAGCAAATATAGGTTGAAAACCATCTTATAAAATGAATATGATAGTTGTTGGTGCTGCTTGCTGAACAATGATGTTTGGAGTACTGTTTGTTTTCTGAGTCAGCTGGAGTCAGTAACTTAATCCCTTGTAAAACTCTGTTAAAGATTTCTATAAAGTATCCTTCATTCTTTTGCCATGTGATGATTTCTATACTGATGAATAAGTACAGAGCAAATCACTTTGTTAGGGTCAGGCAGACAGACAAACACACACAGAGACACACACACACCCACGATCACAAAACAGCATTAGGGAGGCAAAAATTCAGATTCATATAAGAGATAGACAGGATAAGTTGAAATTGGGGCTCACTTTTAGTCAAATGTCACCAAGGGGGAAGTGCTTTACTGATTTCTGTCTGTAATGTTACACGGATACATTATTACTGACTGAGTTTGTTATTAATGTGTTCAATGAGCTGATTTTCCTTCCTCAGCTGCCGGCATAGCACCTTCCAGTACTGTGAAAGCTGGTTAGCAGTGGAGATGCTTTCTGGTCTATGCCAGTGGGGTTTCCCATAACTATGTGGTGTCTTCAGCAATAGAGTATTACCACAAGCAATTTGGTTTTTGTTTGTTTATTTTTCAGTCTCCAGGACAAACCCGATCAACAATTTGAAGGGAGATGTCCTAGACCCGGCATTGAAATGGAATTTAATTTGACAACTGTGGCTTTTAAGGAGAGTATTATTCTTTGTGTTGGGCAATTCCAATTAAACTGTGTGTGTGTGTGTGTGTGTGAAAGTGATACTGAGAGAGAGAGAGAGAGAGAGAGAGAGATCTACTTCCCTGTTATCCTCCTCATATTATCTATGTTCTTCCGTCTGCCTCCTCTTAAGATCTTTCTTCCCTTCCAGTACCATTTTCTAGTTTCCTGGATTCTACAGATACTTCAAATTAAACACAAATATAAAGGTTTGGAGCTAGGAGCCACATATGTGTGAGAACATGCCATGTTTGTCTTTCTAGGTCATACATCACTCAGTAGGATGTTTTCCAGTTTCATCCATTTGTCTGCACATTTCATAATTTGGTTTTATTTACAGCTGATTAAAACTCTGTTGAACCTAGGTACCACATTTCCACTATCTGTTCATCAGCTGATGGATAAATAGGCTGTTTCCATGTCCTTGCTATGTGAGTAGAGCCGCGAAGTCCTTGGATGTGCATGTGTCTCACTAGCAGGACATGGAATCTTACAGGTACATGTCCAGGAGTAATAAAGTTGGGTCATATGGTAGATCTATTTCTGGGTTGTTTTAGGAACCGTCACAGTAATTTCCACAGTATCTGCACCACTTTATGTTCCCACCAGCAGTGCATGAATGTTCCCACCAGCAGTGCATGAATGTTCCCACCAGCAGTGCATGAATGTTCCCACCAGCAGTGCATGAATGTTCCCACCAGCAGTGCATGGATGTTCCCACCAGCAGTGCATGAATGTTCCCACAGCAGTGCATGAATGTTCCCACCAGCAGTGCATGAATGTTCCCACAGCAGTGCATGGATGTTCCCACCAGCAGTGCATGGATGTTCCCACCAGCAGTGCATGAATGTTCCCACCAGCAGTGCATGAATGTTCCCACAGCAGTGCATGGATGTTCCCACCAGCAGTGCATGAATGTTCCCACAGCAGTGCATGGATGTTCCCACCAGCAGTGCATGGATGTTCCCACCAGCAGTGCATGGATGTTCCCACCAGCAGTGCATGAATGTTCCCACTTTCTCACATCCATGACACGCTTTATTGTTGTTTGTTTTCTTAATCTTAGCCATTCTGACAGGGATAAAATGAAGTCTCAAAATAGCTTTCATTTTCATTTTCCTGTTGGATAAGGATAGTAAACACCTTTATAAAATATTTCTTTTCCCATATGTATTTATTCTTCTGAGAACTCCCCCTTCAACTACAGCTTTTTTAAAAAATTGATTTGCTTCTTTTCTTTGTGTTTAGATTTTTTAGTTCTTTGTGTTAGATGTTTATCTGGCAAAGAACCTTTTCCCAGTTTATAGGCTGTCTCCGACAACTGTCTCCTTTGCAGTACAGAGGCCTTTTAATTTTGTGACATCCCAGTTGTAAATTTTTGGCTCTTTTTCTTAGAAGACTAGAGTTATAGGTGTTAAGTTCTTACTTGGGCAAATATCCTGAAGTGAACTTACTCTTTCTTCTAGAAGTTTCAGAGTTTCAGGACAAATGTTGAGGTTTTTGGTCCATTTGGAATTGATTTGTTTTGAGGGTAGTAGATAAGGATGTATCTATATTCTAATACATGGAAATAATGTTTTTCTAGCACCATTTGTTAAAGATGCTGTATTTTCCCCAATGTGTATATTTGGCACCTTTGTTAAAAAAATTCCTAGCTGTTGGTGTGTGGACTTACACCAGCATGTCAGTTCTAGCCCACTGAGTCTGGTTTTGTGCTAGTACCATGCTGTTTTTGTACCATGGGTCTGTTGTATAACTTGAAATCAGAAATGGGAATATCTCCATCATTCATAGTTTAGAATTGTATTGGTTACACAGGGTCTTTTTTGTGCTTCTGTATGAGTGTTAAACATAGAAATTTTAAGACTTTTTTTCAATTTCTGTTAATAATTGCTGGAAATTTATATGGGAATTACAAGGGACTTGTACATTGCTTTTGGCATGATGGCCATCTTCATAATATTGACACCCCAAGTCTGTGTGCACTGGTATGTCTTCATCTTCTGGCATCTTCCTCTATGTCTTTCTTTGGTGTTTTAAGATTTGCATTATAGAGTTCTTTCACTTCCTTGGTGGAGTTTGTTCTAGAATATTTTGTTTATTTCGAGGCTATAATAAATATGATTGTTTCCTGTTTTGTTTCTCAGTCTATTTGTCTTGGCATATAGGAAGGGTATTTTTACACATTAATTTTGTAACCTGCCTCTTTTCTGAAAGTGTTGATCAGCTGGTGATGTCATTAAAGTCTCTAATGTGTAGAATCATGCTATCTGCAGATAGGGATATTTTGACTTCTTTTTCTTTTATATCCCTTTTATTTTTCTCTCATCTTGTTGCTCTAGCTGGGACTCAAACACTATGTGGGCAGGAGTGGTGAAAGTGGAGGGCCCAGTCGCGTTCCCGATCTTAGTGGGAACATAACAGTTGGTCTTAGGTAACATTTTCTTTCTGTAGCTCTTATTTTTGAGCAACTCACCAAGTTCTTTTGGCTCCCCCTGCCGGAATGGCCACAGTAGTTAGCAGAACCAGCAGTATGTATCATCCTCTAATACTACATTCATTCCAGACTCTGTTGTCAGCCGCTTCTTCCTTCAATGTTGAACCTATAGCCCTGTGCTGTGCAGGCCCTTGACAGTGACCAGTGTTCCAGCTCTCAGCCCAGAGTCTGACACCCTTGGCTTTGTAGACTTGACAACTCCCTTGAATCCTGATGACCAAGGCCCGTGGTTCCTGTCTCTGTTTCCTGTTGTCATCTCTTTGCCCTCTTGTTCTCTTTTCCTCTACTCCCTTCCTTCTTTCTCTGGCTCTTCTTTTCTAAATTCTTTCTCTCATGTGCACATGATGTGTATGTGTTCATGCATCTGGGTGCAAGCATATGTGTTCATGTGCATGCTGAGCTCAAGACTGATGTCATTATTCCTTGATTACCCCTTATCTTATTCACTGAGGCACAGTGTCGCCGCTGAATCCTGAGCTCACTGGTGCAGCTATTTTCACTAACCAGCTTGCTTCCCCAATTCCACAAACACTGCTCAGCATTGTGTGAGTTCCGGGGCTGCTAACTCTGACCTCATCCCTGCAGGACAAGTGCTGTAACCTCTGACTTATCCTGACCCTGTTGAACTGTTCAACCACTCCTTCAGAAGTCAATGCCTGCTGCTAGAGCAACTCTATCTCTATATATCTCTGTCTCTATATAGTACTTAGGAGTGAACAATCCAGAAGAGCAGGCATACCCTTCCACAGGGCCAGGATGTTCACTGTGCAGATGAATACCCAGCATCCTTAGGTACCATTAATAGGCAGTCAGAGTGGCAGTGTGGCCTAAGACCTGTGGTCCAAGGCCTCTGTGCCAGAGCTTCTTCAGCTGTCAATCAGTAGTTCTTGGTGCTTTGCACTGGATCTAGGGTTTGGCCACTAGATGCTGATAGCAAACAAGACTAATTAGGAACCCAGCAGTGAATATTGGAAACTGGGTGCCAATTCCTGGCATTTCCTCTAAGATCACCTGACCGCCTCAGGTGTCAAGCAGTTGTGGATGCTTTTGTGCTCAGAAGAATGGGCTCAGGAAGGTACACTGAGTTGTTTGGAAGCACAGCAACAGAAATGGATTCCCAGGACACTGATAGCTGTGCTGCCAGTGGGATCTCCAACTATCAAGCTGGTGGGAACACAGGAACAGAGTTTGTACCCTCCAGAGGCAATTCTCCCATTGTTATTATCCTCTGCTGTGTCTGCTGCTTCTTGAGTGCTTCTGGTTCGGCCTAAATGACTAGGTAAGGACGCTTCACAGAAATCCGTATTAAACCCGATGTTGCAGCATTAGGGAAGAGTAGCACCGAGAGCAATGGGTGAGCTTACATAGCTGGAGACCTGTTTGGACGTCAACCACAGCCATTCATTTGGCCAATCCAGCCTTGCCTCTATGTCCCCACTCTGACCATCAGGGCCTGTGCTTTAACCACAAATCCTAGCCACGGGAATTTCTTTACCAGAAAAAGTAGTCCCCCTCTGGTCGACCTGGAAATATGATTTGCCAAGACTTGTCATTACGAAAAGCTAAACAGCCCTGCCTGGGACTATACCTTCAAGTTTTAGGACAGTTGACAGTTGTCTTTTCAAGAGTTGTTTCAATAGATCCACGGATTATTAAAGATGTCTTTACAGGCCTGACAGTGGCCCTGGCCATCTGTGTGACTGAGACCTCTTTGGCTCAGAACAGTATAGATAGCACCAGGCATTCCCATAGCTGCTTAACAGAAAGTCAGATTTCTGTTTCCAGTGTCCTGATTTATTTCTAGGAGAAAAGAACATCAGAATAAGTCTTTGAAAGTAAACAACAAAGTGAATCATTAATGTTGACAGTTTTAGCACAATTTTTTAGATGCCTTAACGATGGTTTATATATGTCCAATTCCAAGAGAGGTGGGCTCCCCGGTCTGTCTCGGTGCCTTTGTTTTAAAAGTCTGCTAGATAGAAGAATGCATGCATTAAGACTTAACAAGGTAGGTCTGTGCTGTAGCTTGGTCGTAGGGGCCATAAGTGTGCATAACACCCATGTTTGGTCCCTTACACATTCGCTGCCCTGCTTTCTGCCATTTGTTATTTTATAATTGTTTTCCTTCTGCTGCCTTAAATATTACACATCCTATTTCTTTGTTGGATCAAAATTTTAATACTTATACTCTGATTAATTTTATAAAAGGCAAATCTAACTGCTAGGAATTTATTCTGGGATTGACAGGCATGACCCCTCGGGTTTCTGAAATATGGGTTTGATGTGGTGTTGTCATTCTGTAAGTCAGGTCTGATATTTCATAGCTGCTTGCCAATTATGTCTTATGAATGATCCTGGAGGAGGATCCTTCATAGAGATGTCAAGGCTGATAAACACATCCTCTGTTTAACATAGCCAGGTCTTGCAGACCCACTGTTATGGATCTGTGCTTAACGTGAAGCTTCTGCCCAAAGCTCAACCTGAGATAGAAGCTAAAATAAGCTACAGCTTTAACCCCCCCCCCAATTAATCTCTCTTAAAGTTAAATCAAGACTATTGGAAAATCATGATCTAAAGTCTTGGCACTTCATTAGTGAAGTTGTTTTTATTGCTATTCTGATATGGAGAATGACACCTGTCCAATCTCCAGTTCTTCATTTTTGTCACCACCAGTGGCAGTTTTCAATAAAAGGATACCAAGGAAGAAAATATTGAAACAAAGAAAATTTCTCCTGTCTTTTGTAAATAGTTCTTATTTTTAGCCTTACCATGTTTACACGCCAAGCTTTCCTTGACTGTGACCAAATGAATTTGCTACCTTCTACGGGACATGTCAGGAGTGTTATTTAGCCAAAAGTCCCAATTAAAATAAGGGAACTGTTTTCTTAATGTCTGTTGGGTGAAATGGATTACACTGTACATGCTAGCAAAACGAGCTTGCCCTTGTTATTCTCTGGCTGTGCGTATATCCATAAGCATGTGATGCAAAATTAAGTCCAGGAAGGAGATTGTAGCACAGTAAGGGGATTAAGTGTCAGACACTTCCAATCCTTGACCTCCTTCGCCTTATTCTCCTGAAGTGAACTCAGAACCTTTATTTCTTTGCTTCTAAGTATCATCACCTTTAAAAACAACAGTGGATCCTTCCTGGGCTCACATCACCATAAAATAGTCAAGGAATTTGGAAAGGATGAGCTTTATACTTATCTATATATATTATATTAAAAAGGATCAATATTTGAAAAAGAAAATAATGTTGACTTCAATTGCTTTAAATATATGTTGTGTAGAAAATTTAAAAGTACTGTCTTAGAAGGAATTTAAATATTGTCCAACCACAAGTACAAATTACATTTTTTCCAGTGCTCTTGTTCTCCTTGATTTCCTTAACTCATAGAGAACAGTGATATTTTAGAGAGGGAATTGTTCAAAATAGTTGGGAAACTTTATTTGCTTATTTATTTTTTGCTTAAAAGAAATGTTTAATCTTAAAGAAACATTTAATTTTACATTCCATGAGATAGGGAAATTCCAAGGTTTAGAAAAGAGATCTCCAGGGATACTGTATTCAGATTGACCACTCTTTTACTGGTCCTCTGGTGATTTGTTATTGTCCCCTTTCCCTTCACATACATCCTATTCTTTTCCTACCCACTTGAAAATTGGTGTAGACAGATGCACGTGTATTTCAGTGAGTGCACTTAACAACTAGAACACCCCCCCTTTTTCTTTAGCCGAGGACTGAACTAGGCCTTTGCCCTTGCTATTCAATGTAAATATAGAGATAAAAAGTCCAACCATTTCACAAGCTAGATTTTGATCTTATTGCTTGTGTCAATGGTGACTTTTGTACGGAGTTTCTCCTCCACTGAGTCGAGGATCTATCTATATGTGTTGCATTTAATTGTTCTCTTCTCTTTGGTGTCTTAAATCCACTAGCATCCCAATAGGTAATTTTGGGAATTGAGTTTTCCTTGCTTTTCTCAGCATTCCTTCTTGGAAATTCTTCCAAGTTGTGGTACACCCCCTGCTTATTATTGAATCATTGCAGCGGTATGGATGCACCGCAGCTTGCTCAGCCATTCCCTAGGGAAAGGACAGCAGATGTGTCCCAGGCACTATATTTATTAATAAAGTTGCCATGTATGTTCATTTGTTATGTGAACATACGCTTCATTTCTTTGGGATACATGCCCATTAGGGCAATTGCTGGGTCATGTGATGATTACATGTTTGTTTTCATTTCAAAAACTACTAATTATAGAAGCTTTTTCCATAATAGATGCTTTTGCGTATGCTTTCACACTTGGTGGAGGTTAATATCACTTGGCAGCTTTTTTAATTGTGTTTTCCAGGCGCAGATAAAGAAAAATGCTGCATTACATCACTTACATGTCTGTGTGTGATTTTCCCTGCTCATGGCGTTACAGGCAGACCATAACTAGTTTTTTCTTTTCTGTTTCAACAACCGAGACAGGAAAATGGTCCTGGCTGGGTGCAGTTGTTTATGCTTTTCCTGGATTTTACAGTCATAAGCTGTGAGAAACTGAGGTTGTGAAATAGGGTTTGTTCTTCCTCTTTCTCCTCGTTGCTCTGTTTGAAACAGTGAGAACTCTGTGTACAGTGGATCTCAAGCTTCAGTTGATCACAGAACCACATGGAATGCATCTTAAAACAGATCTCTAAGCTCTGTCCCCAGACCAGAATTCAGCATGTATACTGGGAAATTTTAGGATCTTTTATTAAAAGAAAAAAACCACTCAACTTAAGATTCTTTTAATAACTTCTTAGGTTCTACTCTCTTGTTCTACAAATAATTAACTGTAGGGAAACTGAGAGCCAAAGCTGCAAATTTTACAAACTTAGTGATGGCATCAGAAGTGCTTCGTAATGACCTCCTGGTGACCTTGATCTTATAAGGCTTTTAGTTGAATCAGCATTTCTGTAGGTATTTAGCAGCTCTGTTTCCTCATCAAAGATCGTGACCATCCCTTGACTGAAATGAAATGCCATAGCTAGTTAATCACACTTCAGTACATAGAATCACAGGGAACTGCCTAGTGGCTACTGTCAATGCCCAGAAAGTCCCCTGGACCTTTACTGGAAATCCAGCCCTGCAATCTGATGTTTTATTTTGACCTTAATCTGTACTAATGTATAAGATACATGCATTTATTCATAGGTCTCTAAAATTTAGGTGGTGAGTTTCCTTATTTTTGTGGTTAAATGGGTTGATACAGATATTACAGTTTGTGGTTTGGCAGTCATCAAAATTGAGAGCAGAGAAGGATAATGAAAAAGGTCTTGGTTTCCAAGCAACCAAACATGCATTACCAGATGTGTGTACCACTTGCTTTATTCCAAGATACCAAAAGTGTAATTAATTGATTGAACAGAGACCCAAACAGCCATTAGAGTCAACTGACTTCTAAGCTCTTTGACCTGAAGCTCATTTGTCAAGGTTAATTAATTAAGTAATAGAACCTCCCAGAAAAGGAGCCTAGATAGATAGAGTGTGGCACGTGGACCTTGAAAATTAGTTGGTCTCAAGTAGACATTTAGTGTAGTGAAGGTAGGGGTCTTGACCGTAAATACCGGGTTGTATACTTCAAAGCAAGTTGAATTCCCTTTCTCTGAACAGTCTGTCTCCTCCTCCCCAGTCTGAGCCATCCAAGAAGAGAGGTCTTTACACACCCTGCATTAAGTGGTCCAGGGCCATGCACTCACAGGTCTCTCTGAGGTAGGTGTCAGCTTTCCATGGATCAGCTAGCTCATGTATTTAACTCTGATATAGATGACTTCTGTACACCGAACCTCATTCTTATTTTCAAAGACTTAGATTTACATAGTTTAACATATACTGGACATTTTAACAATTGGTCAAATTGAAAAAAAAATGTCCTACAAGGAATTACTCTCTTATCTGTATGTCTGAAAAGATTAATGTGCCTCTTCCGCTCTACACTGGCTTGGTTGACCGTGTAACCATCACTGAGCCATTACACTTCCTGCCACGTTACCCTCACATGTGGCCATTGACTTTGCCATGTTCTCCATTCTCCTTCAACAGTTACCTCTGACAAGTCTGTTTTTTTGTTTCTTCTATTACCTTGACCTTGACCTATTCTCTTGCTCCTGGTACTGGCCCTCTGAGTCAATCTTCTAAACTACAAGCACAGGGATCTTTTAAGGCATACAATTCTGACATGTTTCCCCTTTTTATGTGTGATATTTTAGTCATCTAAACTCCTTTGCTTGGCCTAATATCTCACCAGGATCTATACATTCTTGGAGTAGAAGTATAGTCTGTATTTCTATTTCCTTATGTATTCTTCTTAACTAGTGTGGCAGCTTAAGTTATTATGAGTTGACCTCACATTTGCTCATACAATATTAACTGTGGAATGGTAGCAAGGAATGTGTTTGACCTCCACCATATGGTGTCTATGAGAATTAGTGAAAAATTCTTTGTATTTATTTTTGGATATTTGCCACCCCAAAACATAGTGACTTAAAAATGACACATTTTATTTTGTTGTTGATGTTATTTGGAAAGAACGATTAGAATGGTTTCAACTGAATATGTTCTTTTGGTTTTCTCTGGAGTCACTTGTGAGTTTTTGTGCACTCTGTGATTCATGCGACCTCATATACATATCTGGAAGTTTACCATTGGATTAATCAGTGCAACTCCTGAGGACAGATGCTGCTGATGGGAAGAGCAGCTAAGTCACATGTGAAGGGGTGGACATTCATGGATGGAGGCATCTGCTTTCCTTGCCACTAACATAGTACTCCTTGTTAGAACTCTGTAAACCCAGGGCAGCTTTTATGCATTATCTTATTTCTGTGGTAGACTCTGCACACCTTCTAGTTTTGTATGGCTCCCTTCTTTTAAATAAAACCTCCATTTTATTCATTCTTTGGGAATTTGATGCAATGTATTTTGATCCTCTTCCCCATTTCTCCCCTGAACTCCTCCCAGTTGCACCCCAACCTCCCCACTTGCAACTTCATTACCTCTTTAATTTTTCCTTTGAAAATAACCTATCCAGTCCAATTTCTGCTGCCATGGACTCATGGGTGTAGAGTCATCCTCAAAGATCTGTGAGGCTTGAGGGGAGGAGTGTAATATAAACATTCCTTAAGGGCTGATCACTCCACAGCGATTATTCTCTGCACATTGACTAGTTGAGCATCTCTGTAATTGCCATCTCTTGTAAGAAGAAGCTTCTATGTGGGGGCTGAGAGATGCTCTGATATATGTGTGTAGCAACAAGTCATTAGGAGTCGCTTAATATTGTGTCTTCTAGCACAGCTTTAGTAGGAGCTGAGCAAATATCTCTGTAGTAAGATATTTGTGTGTATATATATATAATATATCCCATACATATTATATATAAACTATATATATATGTGTGTGTGTGTGTGTGTGTGTTTAGGATTTATATCACTGGAATGCTTTTTTTCTGTGTAACACCCCAGCTGTCCTGAAATAGCTCTGTAGATCAGGCTGGCTTCAAACTCAGAGATCCTCCTGCCTCTGCCTCCCAAGTGCAGATTAGAGGCATGTGCCACTACTGCCCGGTGGTATCACTGGACTTTTGTGATAGCTCTCTTTCTAGCCTTTTGAGGAACCTCTACACCGAGTCCATATTGGTAGCTTCACTACTCCCATCAGCAGTGAATGAGTGTTTCTTTCTCTAACCTCTTCTGCATTATATTCTGTCATTTGCTTTTTTAAACTAGGCCATTCTGACTAGGGTGAGATGGAATCTCAAGGTAGTTTTAACTTGCATTTCCCTGATGGCTAAGACCACTGAGATTAAGTCATTTGTATCTCTTCTTTTGAGAATATCTGTCTAGTTCCACACCCAAATTTTTAATTGGATCATTTATTTTCTTGTTAATATTTTTTTGTTTATTCTAGATGCTAATCGTCTGTTAGATATATAACTGATAAAATTTTTTCCCATTCCATAGGTTGCCTCTTTAACTGAAAGATGATGTCCTTTGCTGTAGAGGAGGTTTGTAGTTTCCTGTGGTCCCATTTGTTAGGTGTTGGTGTTTTTATCTGTGCTTCCAGGGTCCTGTTCAGAGAGTCATTTCCTGTGCTTGTAGGTTCAAGAATGCTTCCTAAATTCTCTATTAGACTCAGGGTATAGGTCTTATATAAAGGACCTTGATCCATTTGGAATTGAGTTTATAATATGACGAAAGGTAAGGATCTACTTTCATTCTTCTCTGTGAATCTAGCCAATGAGACTGGCACCATTTGTTGAAGATGCTATCTTTTCTCCAGTGACTATTTTTGGCTTCTTTGCAAAACACCATATGGCTGTAGGTGTGTGGACTTATATCCAGGTCCTTAGTTTCCTTCTGTTGATCAGTATGTTGGTACTTTTGCTAGTACCATGTTTTTGTTTGTTTTTAATTGCTATAACTCTGTAGTATAACTTGGAATTTGTAATGACCATATCTCAAGCAGTTTTTTTTAAAACTGTTCAAAATTGTTTCGCTATCTTTAAAAAAAATTTCCACATGAAATTAAATATTACTTTTAAACTTTCAGGGAAGATGGGTATTGCTTTGAATAATAAATTGTGCAGAATGGAGGTCACCCTTCCTTAAGAGGTCATCTTCCTTCTGTAGAAAGCTATGCATTTCTTGAACATAAGTACAGCACCATAAATATCTGGAGCCCCATGGTATATAACAGACTTTTTTATCTTTTCAGTAGGACCTCGTGGAGTGCATCATCTTTTTTTAGATTAAGAGGAAGCACTTCCAGCACACTGAGAAGAGAAAATAATATACTCATTTAACTATCATACCATTAGGAACGTCTTTTCTGAAATAGAAATAGTGTGAGCTGATAGCTAATGTAATGTTTATACCCAGTTTCTGCATTAGTGAGCTATTGTTGGCTGACCCAAGTGTTTATGACCTTGCTTCGATGAGAGAACGAGCTCTACGTCTCAGACAGCTGGCTTTGCTACTTCAGTGGAGTCCAAATTTGAGAACTGCCTTTAAATGCTTAAGGAGATTTCCTGACGTGTGAATATGATAACCATCTGGTTAATGTCAGTATCTATCTGAAACCAAACAAAAGGCCCTCTATTTACTGCCAGGTATTTTTTTAAGTTCCATAGAAGCTTCTCTTCCCCCAGAATAACAAACTTCTTTGCCTATTAAAGAGGGGGGAAAAGACAAGAGTGTTTTAAGAATGCACGCGTGCTGTGTCTAGTGCAGCTCTCTGTTCTCAGGAATGCTTTTAGGAAAATTTGGATGCTTTTACTTGTATATTAGATTTGTTTCATGGAGGGCCTTTTCTTCAGTGCTTAGAGGCTTTGTGTCTTCCTAGGGGGCTGGAAAGTGAGAAAAGGTGAAAGGTCAGGACCGACAGAAATGCTTCCAAGTTTAGCAGCTGAGCATAACTCCTCCGTTCCCGCCATATGCTGCCCAGCTATCGTTAACCTTCATTAGGAATCGTAATTCACTTTTTCATTTCTTTTCTTGCTTCTCTCTCTTGGCAGACATTTGAACATCTAGAACGGAAGAGCTATGTTTATGATACTTCAAGTAGTGTCTCACAAATGCTGCTGCATATCGTCTTGCTGCGTGGTTATTGTGTGCCTTAGTGAGTGGCACCTTGCTACATAGCCTCCCTATAATCCCCACAGATTAGTTACAATGTGTCTATTGCATTCATGAGTCCTTTTGGGTGTGCACTGCAGCCTGCTCAACTGTTTTGTCCCTTTGTCCTTTGCCATGTCCGTGTTCACTGTATGATCTTGTTTGTACCTTTAGCTTTTATAATCCCGTGTGGGTTGTGTGGCTGTTGTAGGCCTAGAGTTCTTGGCATTGTGAGGACTATAGTTCAATATTAGTCTTAAAGTGAATACCCTGAAATATCATCAAATAGAAGCTTTTTAGCATCTTTTTGGTTCTTTTTTTCCTTTTTGTAAGACAAGGTTTTCTAGATATTGCTGGCTGTCCGGGAACTCATCATGTAGACCAGGTTGGCCTCAAACTCACTGCAATTTATCTGCCTCTGCCTCTTGAGTTCTGGTTTGCAGTCTCCTTTGTCAGCTGTCAGAGAAATGATATTTGTTTGTTCCCTTATTTTGTTTTCTTGGAACCCTTTTTTCTTCTTTAAGTGATTGGAAGGGCTGGTCACATTCATCTCAGGGTATCTGCTGAAATAATCCTCATCTGCCTAGAGTTGCATTTTTTTTTCCATTCTCATGGTTTATTTTTTTTTTATATTTAAAAATTTCCATCTCCTTCCCTCCTCCTCCCCCTCCCTCCGCTCCTCCTCCCCCTTCCCGCCCCTCCTTCTCCCCCTTCCCTCCCCTTCCCTCCACCCATACCTCCCTTCCCTCCCTCTCAAGGCCAAGGAGCCATCAGGGTTCCCCACTCTATGCTAAGTCCAAGGTCCTCCCAACTCCCCCCAGGTCCAGGAAGGTGATCGACCAAGCTGAGAAGGCTCCCACAGAGCCCATCCATGCAGAAGAATCAGAGCCCAGCGCCAATGTCCTTTGCTTCTCAGTCAGCCCCCGCTGTTGGCCACATTCAGAGAGACGGGTTTGGTCGCATGATCCATCAGTCCCATTCCAACTGGAGTTGGTGATCTCCCTTTAGTTCTGTCCCACCGTCTCCATGAGTGAACGCACCCCTCACGTTCCTGACTTTCTCCCTCATGTTCTCGCTCCTTCTGCTCCTCATCAGGACCTTGGGAGCTCAGTCCAGTGCTCCAATGTGGGGCTCAGTCACCTTCCCCATCTGTCGCTAGAGTTGCATTTTTAAAAAGGTGTCCACTTGCAGTCACTTTTGGACTTTGGAGAAACTTTTACACAGTTCTGGGCATATAGTTATATTAAATAGCTATACAGACTAAGTCGTTGCTGATAAGCATAAAATTTATTTTTTTAAATGTTTAAAATTGTATTTTTTGCCATTGGGCTAAGAAGAAATCAAATTCTATAGGTATTAGATGGATTTTGGGTTTATTTTTACATAAAGAACTAAAAGTTGGTTGACTATTTGATGCTGCAGGATATGGCACTGACTTTGTTTTTCAGAGTTGATTGACAGTTTGATCCTATCATTGGGCTGAGAACATTGCTTCATATAAATACATACCACAAAAATCACAGAAGCATCTTTATGGTCACTCTTGAACTACTGGAAAATCTGTTTTAATCTCAGGTCAAAAGTCATGTAATAATTTTAATGTGAAATTTAAGTTAGAAACAAAGTTTTTAAAAATACAGTTCAGAGACATACAATACAGTTAGTTCAAAGATGTGCAAATTTGGTGATTACATGCTGAACAATGATGGTAGAAAACTAAAACGTCTTGTTTTCCACTGTTAAATGTAATTTTCTCTAAGAAGAGAAGGCTTTGTGTATACAGTAAATTTATAAAATAGACCATGACATAGGCTTGAGTTTGAATCCGCGTATTTCATGAGATGTTCATGGTAATTGCAGGGATTCAAGCACTAGTGGTAAAGGCTCACATGTGTGTTCAGAACATAGGCGAATGCTGCTAGAAATCCTTGAAATTTTTCTTTGTTTGATTCTGATTTACTCTTTTAATGTTGCATAGTCAGAAACCTCTTAGTATGGGCAGTGCCCTCCACACTCTGTTTGAAACTGTTTGGGGCTGCAACCCACAATTGAAGAAGCTATGATCCAGAGGGAGAGAGAGAGTCTCTACCATGACTGTCAGAGACCCTGTCACTGGGGGAATAGTAAAAACCAGCGGGAGGGTACCACCCCACCCCAGCTACACATCCTGCCTGCGACTGCTGCTAAGAGATGTCTTCCTCCTTTGTGCACACACCAGGCACTGTACAGGGGTGACACTGAGGTCCTTCTGCTGTGGTGGGAGGAGCATGGAGAGACATTCTGAGGTGCTCATATGGAGGGAAGACCTGATGCAGAGGATGGAGCTGATGCTGAGGAAGTTGATCTAGAAACTAGTCCTTCCCTGAGTCACATAAAACATGTCTGAGCAGAGGGTAACCATGGCAACAGTAAAACCAAAATTTAGCTGTTGCCTTCCGACTAAATGGAACCAGTTCTGCTCTTTAAGATTAACAGAAGAGAAGTCACACTCATTTCCAGGCACACACACACACACACACACACACACACACACCTGTTTACTTCTTTCTCTACAGTTCTACACAAGATGTCTTTGAGTTTCACGTTATCAAAAGACCCTAAGAAGTTGGGGAAAAGCATACCCACATGAGACAAAAGAAACCAGAAGAACTACATTCAGATAGTAGCCAGTTACTACAAGTATAAGAAAATTTGGAATAACTATTTTTTCTTTCTTCACCCCCCCCCCCGGGTATTGGTGACACACTCCTTAATTCCCGCATGTTGGAGGTAGAGGCAGGTGGATCTCAGTGAATTGGAGGCCAGCCTGGTCTACAGAGCTAGTTTTAGGACAGCCAAGGCTACACACGGAAGGAAGGAAGGAAGGAAGGAAGGAAGGAAGGAAGGAAGGAAGGAAGGAAGGAAGGAAGGAAGAGAATTACTATTTTTGATGAGTTAAGCAATGCTTATCTGATAATATACTTGGAGATGCAAACCAGCATTAGTTATGTGTCCTCATTCCTATGTCAAGTATATGCAAGTATTTTATTATAACCATGTCATATAAGCACTTATATATGCTCTGTGTTCCTTCGGCCCAAACATGGCCTTTTATTTTGCATGGTTTCATTAACCTAGTCAGTACAAGGCATTGAGAGCTCACAACTCACTATGACCTCATGTGCAAGGGAAGAAGTTTTATTCTGGGATTTCATGACGGTTTGGAAGGATTTGCACTATAGTGTTTTTGTGGTGATGGAGGGAAATTGAGATCAATGGTGGGCTGTGACTTTATTTGAATGTACACTATAATAGCATGTTTATTTTAGAAAATAAGCTTTTAAAGAATATGAATTTACAAACAGAATTTTAACATAGAAAGTTATAAGAATAAGTTCTTCATAAAAGATCAGATGTTGCAATAATAGTGTTAAAAGCACTCTGTAACATGTGTATAATTAAATAAGAAGTAATGTTCCCTATTGAAAATGGTGATATTTTTCTATCCTGGTGATACATTAAGACTAAGATACATATTTATCTGTTCCCTGATAACTACTATTATGTTGACTGTCTATTATAATTATGCCTGTTGAGAACAGGATAATCATGTAAACTTTAAGGATTTATGTAAAAAGGATCTCAACAGCCAGTTATTATCTAAGGCCTATGATTTAATATGGTTTCTTCTTTGTGACTAAGGTGAAGAGCTCTACCTAAAGACAAGTATGTCCTGTAGCGGAACTCATTTGAAATATGGCTGGTAGTATATGTCTAACACCACAGCCTTGGCAATGCACACATGGTGTTAAACATGGCAATAGTTGCTTTCTCATAGTATTAGAGTTTCTTTTCTTGGTCTTGAAATTTCAAATACCTCTGAACATGAACTTTTGCTAATTTAGAGATGTATGCCTAATATAGAGTCAACATTATCTGCATTGTTTATACTCATCTAATGTAAAGCCATGTGTATTAACTTGCATTGCTACAATTAATTGCCTAAGATGATTGATTTAAAAAGAGAAATGGATTATTTTGATTAGTGATTCTGGAGGATACAGTTCTCTATTTGGGTGGCCCAATGGCCTTGGTACTCTGGTAAGAGAGGGGTAGGAGGCACTTGGCAGAGAAAACCTGCTTTTTTCATGAGCCAGGAGGAGGCACACATCCCTCAAATACATTCATAAACTCTTACCTGTACACTCACACACACACACACACACACACACACACATGCACACACACACCCCCAAACACACTCACACACTCTTACATGTATACTCATACCTCATACACACACACCTAAAATACATTCCCCCCCCCCCACACACACACCTCCTTAGAAGATCTGTTTAAAGATCCCCCAAGAACATACTTCTGGAAAGGTTTAACCACCTCTCCTTAGCCCACTCTGGGGAGTGAGCCTTTAACACAGGTCCTTGGCGAGCGGTCACACCCCACACAATCATGGGGACCACGGCTATCCATTTCTACCTATCCAGTGTGTTTTACAGAACTTCAGAAATAGAAAAGAGAAACATTTTGACAGTTTTTAACCAGTAGAATTGCCTCTTATGTAGTGATTTCTGTTTATAGTAATATTTGCTATGAGTTGCTTTGATCAGCTGTTCAAGAGCAGTGTACACTGTGATAGAAGCTGGGTGAGAGGAGATCACTGGATATAAGATGAGAGGTAATGGCCGGGCGGTGGTGGCGCACGCCTTTAATCCCAGCACTCGGGAGGCAGAGGCAGGCGGATCTCTGAGTTTGAGGCCAGCCTGGTCTACAAGAGCTAGTTCCAGGACAGGCTCTAGAAACTATAGGGAAACTCTGTCTCGAAAAACCAAAAAAAAAAAAAAAAAAAAAAAAAAAAAAAAGATGAGAGGTAATGTATTTTTCAATGGGAGAAACAGGAAATGAATTACAAGCAGTAGAAGAAGTGGGGAGGTGAGGGACAATGGCAGAAAGCAGCAGTGGTCCCAGGTCTACACAGTGCTCAGCTTTGGTTTCTAATGCTGTTTTCTGGTGGACAGAGCCAGAGCACCTTGGTGAAACAGCTAATCCTAGGGCTGGAAAAGCACACAGGCAGGAGTGTGAAGCATTTTGTGGTTACATAAGATAAGAAAATACTGAAAAAACTACAGCATGCCCTGGGAGTGTGTCAGGGGACAGAGGAGTCATCTCCAAGATTTCTCCCTGGCCACAGACTGGATAACTTGAGCAGTGAGAAATAAGTAAGATAGAATTGCTTCATAAATTCAATTATCAGCTTAATAGCCTTGAGTCCACACTGATGTAAGTAGATTTTCGAATATATCCAGAAAGGAAGGAGGAGCGTCTTTCTTCTGCAGAAGTATAAATAATGCCTGCAGTCTGTCCTAAGGAGAGAGGATTTTCAGTGACCTTTTCCCGAAGGTGAGCTGCCCATGCTGACTTCCAACGGAGACTATAACACGGAAAGGGGAGGGAGAGCAGTGGGGTAGAGTAACCTTCCATGCAAGGAACAGGACAGATGCTCCGCAGCCAAGGTCAGGATCCGCAGGGGAAATCATGCTATAGAATTTGACAAAAGAGGTCAGTACATACTGCTGTGGTCTTCCTCCTCCAAGCTTACTCCCCAATGAAACTATGAAGTCATATCAAAGCCCAGTAGACAGACAACCTATAACATGATTTACTACTATTCCTGAGATGAAGGCTGCTACAAACAGGAGTCTGGGAAACGGTCACATCTAAGACAAGCCTAAGGGAATCAGTCACAGTAAATGTACCACCGTGGTACTTTGGATGGGATCCTGAAGCAGACAGAAAATCGCTAAATAAAAGAGGAGGGGATATAAATAGTCTGTGCACTTCTTGTGCCAATCTCCCTTCAAACATTACATGTCACATTAACTGCGGGGTTGGTAGCTAGGGGACACATATTTTGAAGCCCAGTGCATGTGAGCCTTGTTTTAGTTTATCATCAGTGGCCAATAACGTCTGCCTCATATGGCATCTTCTGTCTTTTTTTCTCAGCCACCTGCTCCTTAGCCCTGTCCCGTACACACTGGCCTTGTTGCTGTACTTGAACTGTGCATCTCCCATTTCTTCTGCTATCTCACAAGTCCTGTTCACTTCAATTTATGTTGGTTTGTTTTACAAACAAGGCTTTATTAGAAAGATCTATTCTGATGATTCTCTTCATTCTGATATCTCTCATGGTTTATAACCGTCATCCCATGTAATTTTTCTTTATAATACTCAATATGTCTTGAAATAATAATAATAATTTACTTTTATGCCTCACCCCATATAAACTATTTCCTAGGAGACCAGGGACTTTGTCAGCTGTGTTTATTGTTACATCTGTAGCCCCTAGACAGATGTGTGACATATGGGAGGTGAGTGTTAGGGAAATATAGTAAGAATGCCTCAGTCCTTTCTCAAAATGCCAACAGCACTTCGCTTTTTGGCTCTGTCACAAAATCCCGTTTGTCTTTGCTTATGCCGCAGTAATTGTGCAGCCGACTTATCTCTGTCCCTTGCAGTACCCGCCTCAGAGCCTGGTAGGAAGTTACTGCTTAGCAGCATTCATGGGTCGCATACTTGTATCTGCTTACATCTGCCCTTGAACTGCTTCCAGAATTCACATTTAGAGGCCACGGGCACTGCAGAAGAACTGAGTGTGGCTGGCTTTGCTGGGGACTCCTCCCAGGCTCCTTTCCCTGCCATCATCCGAGCACCCGCATGTTGCAGTCCCCCCCCCCCCCCCCATTCGTCCTGCTTGGCTTTGGCGTCGGTTTCCTCCGTGTCATATGCCCCGATGAGAAAGAATGGTTCCCAGCTGTTGTTTTTAAACCAAGTCTCTAGCTGGAGAGCCTAGAAACTTTGCTGGTGCCATTTTATCATGTCTGCTGCAGAGACACTAAATTCCTATGTGCGGCAAAGCCAACGGCAGGTGTTACAGCCCATCAACAGCTCAGCTTCTCACTGCGTACACTGTAACTTGCCTGAAGAGTCTGCTGAGTTGGAATCAACAGCCTCCCACTCACTCCCTTTCCAACCATGCACACTTACCAGGAATAACTGGAAAAATGCCAGGAATAAGATACAAAGATTCTGAAGAACTAATAATGCAAACAAGTGGTCCTCATGTAATGGGGACCCTTTACTCATCAAGTGTATCTCAAGGTCCTCAGGTTACTGGGTAGATCTTTCCTGAGTGAACGGTAAACATGGAGATCAGCAAGAAGCAATGGGAGCCCCTGGCCTCCTCAGCCTTGTTCCCAGTGTCTTGGCAAATACGGTTTTATATAAGCTCATGCTGTAGAGAAGGAGGCATGCTTTACACAGTGGAGGTATTGGAAGCCTTTTTAACTAGTCACATCCATGGTATAGGCACTTAAAGTTAATGATGTGTATGTCCTTGCAAGTACTCTGTATCAGCTTTTCTGTCAACTAGCATTTATGTGTTTGTTTCACTTTATTATGCCAATGGGTTACTTTTTTGAGATTTATTTTGGGGAGTGTTATATTCTTTTGCCTTACGTTTCTACTTTTAGATGATTAGATTAAGGACCAATACCCTTAAAGCTGTGTCTTTTGTGTTTGATAATTGTAGGACCTCCAAGTCTTAGAGAAAACTTCTAACAGTGGCCATGTGAACTAAGATGTCTGTATAAAGTTATTTCTGTGTTTTAAGACTACTTTTATGGCTGAGGTGTCAAGATAGGGACACGACACACACATAGACACACACACACACATACACACACACACACACACACACACACACACACTACAGACTCCAATTAGGGTTTTCCTGTATACATGTGTTTAGTTAGGTATGAGCACCGGAATTGGATAATCAAATGAGGGGATTCTCCCTGGAGAAAATGGATTCTTCCTCTTACAGCTTCTTTGAGCTGTAATACTGTATTACTTGTTGAAAATTTTTTAAAGTGAGAAAGTGGTGGGCATTTGCTTATCTGGTAATACCAATGATGGCTTTGGGAATTTACGTAGTATCTTTTTTTTTTTATTTGGAGGAAGAGACCTGGTCAGTTATCCTCACCAACTTAGACCTCAAAACCCAATATGGGCAAGTTCAACAGAACCACCATATACGGGCTGCCCATGCATGCTTCAGCATTGTCAGGGCATGTCATTTTGATTTCTTTCTTTTCTTCTTCTTCTTTTTTTTTTTTTTAGTAAAGAAAAGGTAGCATTTGTTTATATGGGCTGGAATCTTCCTTTTGAGGCTTGTGATGTGCTGTGGGACAATGGTCTTGTACTCTGTAAAGTTTTATCACTTTTACTGGCTTAGTAAAATGCTGATTGACCAGTAATCAGGCAGGAAGTATAGGTAGGGCTACCAGAACAGGAGAATTCTGGGAAGAGGAAGGGCTCAGTCTGTAGTCATCATCCAGACACAGAGGAAGAAATGATGAGAATGCCTTGCTGATAAAAGATACCAAGCCACATGACTAACACAGACAAGAATTATGGGTTACTGTAAGGTGTAAGAATTAGTTAATAAGAAAGCCAATTAGTTAATAAGCCAGCCAGTTTATAATTAGTGTAGACCTCTGTGTGTTTCTTTGGGACTGAAGGGCTATGGAACCGGGCAGGACAGAAATCTCCATCAACAGTGATGTTTTCCTCTTCGGCAAGCACCTGTCTTTCTACTGGCACAAAAATCTGACTGGGAGGAACTTCGTGACTGCTCTTCTGGATGCACTGAATAAACAAGGAAATAAAGAGGAATTAAATGGAGGGTTCTGCTTCCTGGGAGTTGCCAGTTCCTCTGTGTGAACTGAGATCCAGAAAAATGACATGGTTTTACTTTTTGTTCCCAATGTAAATTGTGAGAGCTATGCTCAAACACAGACATCCCCATGCAAATGAAATGGAGGGAGGTGCTGTTTATTCCACCATTCATTTATTTATTCATTTTTATATTTACTATTGTCCACACAGGCCAATAAAGGACAGTGCTGCTGTCACTTGGGATTCAGTAAGTTTCTTTCTAGGTGTTATTATTTTGTAAAAGCTCTGTTGAAATAACTATGAACGTCAGTTCTCTGTTGCACTAAGGAAAGAAGTGCTGAGTAGAATCTTTAATCAAGGCAGTGCTGGGAGGGCATCTGGATTGGATTCCCGACTTGGCACTGAGTATCAATATGTATGTAGCAATAATTGTGTGTTGGAGATAATCACAGGGCAGTAGTCAAACTTCTGTATGTGGAAGAGTCTACAATTGTGTATATGGGAAATCAGGGAAGCTAACACATGCTAGATTTTATATTTCTTTCATTTGTTCCTAATAATATTATCAAGATGTTCATTAATAGTATTTTTCTCTGCTGACTGGAAAAACTCATTCATTCATTGAGGATGAAAAATTCTAGTAAGGAAACTGGAGATAGAAGCAGAGCTTGGGATATTCCCAGGCTGGTGTTCACTGTGTGCTTTCTACGCTAGGAAGAAAGCATTCATTTTAACGCCAAAATCGCTAGGTCTGCTGTCCACTAAGTATGGGCTGCCTGCAGTAGCTGAAAGGATTGCCTGTCATCTTGGTTCTTTCCTGGCACCTGAAATAGGAGAGCCCAGGCAAGGGGGAATAAAACGCAGTCGAGAGTACAGATGCTGCAAGGGTAACAGCTAGCAATGGAATTATCCACACATCGCTAAAGATTGCTGTGTGGCAGTGAGGCGGGAAACGAGTTAATTCAAGGTATTGCTTTGAAGCATTAAAATAACTGTGTTAAACACAAAAACTCATATTCACAGTCTTCAACCTCTCTGAGTGATTTTGGTGGAGAGTCGGGGGGCAGGCACACCCCTTGGTGTTTTTTTTTTCCTTCACAGCAACCACAGCTTTGAATGTTGAAGAAATGGGGTGACTATAACAAAGTCCTGTGAGATGGATTGCGAAGGAAGAATAGAATGTATCAAGAAATGGTGACAGGGAAAAGAGGAGCTAGAACGATGCCTGCAGGGACCTCAGAGTAATGACTAGACAGAGAGCTGCATGGACATCTTCCCATCCTCTATTCTGGTCCCCTGCTTGGTTTTGTCCAGTTGATGAGATGTCAATTCTTGATAGCATTTCTTAGCTCAACATCCTACCAAGATGTTTTTATTTTCTCAGTCTGAAATGCTATCTTCTACTTCCTTTGGATGACAGACCCATGGAAAAGGATGTGGGAGGAACTGGGTACCCCTATGAGCCGGCCTCTGCTTCATTGAAAAAGATAAGATGCCTAAGCTATCAGCAAAGATTGGAGATTTTTATTTCCAAAGGGCTAGGAACTTTACCTAGCTGCTGTTCCTTGTAAACACAAGGAATGATTGGATTCTTTTCACCAAGTCAGTAAGGTTTTTGGTGTCATATAATCTCTGGGAAACAAAAGTCATTACTTAGATCTCAGTTCACTCCTGCAGATGGCAACTGTCAGCAGGCAACTGGGAAGTAATGCACTCCCTCCATGCTGGCCTGGGGCCTTCTGGCCTTCTCTATGAAAAGCTCTTTCTGTATTGATGCTCACAGGAGGTGGTGGGTCAAATGGCAGTTACATAATCACAATCTCTTTCTGTCAGGGTGGCCTTTAGGCACAGTGCTAGGGGTGGATTTCTTCTTGGCAGGAGTAAGCAAAGAAAGATCCATTTCAATGTTTTCTTTAAAATGAAAACACCAGGAAAAAAATCTTGATGTTTCTGAAATAGGAGACCAGCATTTCATCTGAAGGAATTGGTGGGGAACGCCAGGGTTATTTCTTTGCCCTGCCTTTCATAAGACAGCGGCTTTTTTTTTTTTTTGAGCCAATAGATGTTGTATTTTAACAAACATTTGATGGACTGATGGGATGGCTCAGCAGGTAATGGTACTTGCCGACCAATCCTTAGGAACCGAGTTGGTTCAGGGACTGGGCTCAGTCTTGAAAATTGACCTCTGACCTCTACATGGACACTATAACATATGTTATACTCATCCCATCACATAGACCTACTTCTCTGTCCCCCCCCCCACACACACACATGCAGACAGATAGAGAGATATGGGGGAATGGAGAGGGAGAGAGAAAAAAAGAGAGAAGACAATAACCATAAATAAATTTGAAAACAACAGATATTTGATATAATGTGAGTTAAACAGTAAACCGGAAGAGAGGAAGAGGCAGAGGCAGGCCTGCTAGCTATGGTGCAGACTGAGGTCTGAGATTTCCTGAAGTCATATTCCAACTATGCAGCCTCCTTGAGTTTTTCCTTTCTTTTTCCCTTCAGTAAGCATCTTCTACCATCCCCAAACCCTTTCTGTTTTGAAAAATTTGGGGTAGTTTAAAAACCCAGGTCACATTACTAAGCTGTTTTTAAAAGATCTTCTTTAAAGATGACATTAAAATCCTAAGAATATTTTCAGTACACGTCTGTGCTTTTAAATTTTGTGATTATGTTTTCAAATTTATGTTTGTACCTTGAAGGAGATGTGCTGTAACGGAAACAGTTGGCTAAAAAACCAAGCAGAAAGCATGCATGTTTTATAGTAAGAAAGTAAATCCCTTTGCTCTTGGGTGCTGTCCTCCCCTCCCATTGGCAGCTTCTCTGGGCTGCACCTCTGATGCGATGCTAGTCTAGCATCCTCGCAAAGACCTTTACACAGCGTCTCGATTGCCAGCTCTTCCAACTTCCTCTGCTGCTTCAGGCCAGGCTTGTACTTGCTGAAGTGGACTTTGGGGCAGACTGGATACACAGACGCTTGCACACCTCCTACAAATCCAGGGAGCACTTAGGGCCATGGTCTCTCGGAATCACGGTTCCTACAAAGCCATGTGGTACGTAGGATTTGGGATCTCAGGTTGGTCAGAGTCACTGCTAACAGCTGTGTACACATCTGCTCTCTTTGGTTTTCATAACTGGCTTTACAGTGTTCACCTTGGGTTTGCTTTCCTTCAAGTGAATTTATATTATCTATGTCAGAGGAGTAGTTGGTCATGACTCTTGAGTTCAAAACTTCACCTGAGGATAACTGCAAGGCAGTATTTTGTACCTGAATCAAGAATTGTTCTTTATGAAGTGTTATTATAAACCGCATAGTGCACCGTTTCTGATGAAGACTTAGTCAAGAAAACTGTATCAAACATCCTTATATTTTTCTAAGCTTAATTCCCTGCCATGACCCCCCCCCCCCCCCACACACACACACACAGACAGATGGAGAGCTATGGGGAGCCAAATAAGCATTTCAACTTTTCTACAGTTCTGTAACCCAGGCCTGGTTCCAGGATGGGTTTCTCTCTCTCTCTCTCTCTCTCTCTCTCTCTCTCTCTCTCTCTCTCTCTCTCTCTCTCTCTGTGTGTGTGTGTGTGTGTGTTTGTGTGTTTTCCTTTGTTTTATTGCCATTTCACTGTTACTAAAATTAGGTTAGTGTTTTGAAAACTCTGAGTCTGGAATGGGCTGTTTAGAGTGTCTACTTTCTACTCTAATCTTCCTTAGTTCTTATTTACCCCAGTCTTGTCCCATGCTGACCTTCTTGGATTTTGTCAATTGTAGGTATACTTGGATAGTTGCTACAAGATTTTTTTTAATTGTGGAAGAATTTCAAGATCAATATTGTATAACTAGGTAGAAAGAATCATGGGTAGACAGATTACAGACTTAGATTGCAAGCTACATACAAATGGTGACTTGGGACTTTGGCCAACGTGCTAAGCCCCCTCCTCCAGGTATCAGTTGTTTTGGCAAAACCGAGCTGTCTCAGTTTGAATTTCTGACTCATAAAACAGCCCAGGCCGTGTTGTCAATGATTGTTGCTATTCTGTGTGGTCCTTTTCTCATTTGTTTTTAAGACAAGGTCTATTGTATGGTATGAATGCATCCTGTTGCCTCTGCCTCAGCCTCCCAAGTGATTACTTCATTTATTATCAGCTTTGGACTCTATTAAAATAGACGGAAGAGCGGCTGGGTAGACATTTGGAAAGTTTTAGTGAATGGGAGAGGAACGGCTGAAAATCTGGAAAGGATTTGTCAATCTATATGGAAATATTTACTTAGAAGGGTTTTAGTTTTAGTCTTTAGATAAGCTAGGAAGGAAATATCAAGAGATAAGATTTCATCTGATGAAGTCGATGAATTATAAGCAAGTATAGGACTATACCAGAGTATAAGATAAAATGTAGGTGGAATGTTTCTCCAGAGGTCATATAGCAAGCTTCTTGCTTTGCTTTGGTATAAGGATGTTGGACTATATTTTGTTTCCTACTCTATGTGGTTCACAATAGAAGATGCTTCTGGCCTTGAAGGTCATTTAGTCACTTTTGAAATTATTATTTTTTAATCATTAGTTTTTTCGCTTACTCTTTTTTATTTCCACAAGGGTATAGTACATATAAATTCTTTTAAAAAATGAAGAAAGGTTAAATCAGAAAGATGTGGGAAGGAAAAGTCAAAACTTTCTCTGAACTATTTCCATACATATGAAGCTATGATTGAGTCACTGTCAGTCATTGGTAAAGATACTATTAGATTTTTGTATAAGCAGCATGAACCATTTCATAACATCCAAGGTGAAGGAAATAAGCAGTTCCATCTTCTATTTTCTCCAACTAAATTAAACTTGAGTGAAATACAGCCAGGCCAGATTGACAGTCATTTCCTTATTGCCCTCCAGAAATACCTTCTTTTGTGTCTTTCTTCCCGGCTCCCCTCCCGAACCACTAACCACCCAGTCTACACAGCCAAAAAATGAATTTCACCAAGATCTGCTTTCAAGCAGGGAAGAACCTCATCTCTACCTGTTTCCTGATGCTCTCTGCCCATTAGTATGTGCTGTGGGGGTTTCAATGTTGGACACCGACCATCTTGCTGTCTCATAGTGTGCATCCCACAGCCGTGGTACTGTGACTTCTATGAGTCTGATATCTCAGCATAAACCACATAGCTGTTTGAATATGGGCAGCTGAGTTAGATCAATACCTCACATATTTTCTGTGTCCGTAGCATCTTGTGCCATATTTATTTAGCCAGCTGTCCAATGGTGAATGACTTAGATCATTTCCAGTATTTGTCATGGCGACTTTGTACATTTTGATGTCTGTTCATTTCTTCAGGTGTCATGTTGTTATAACAACATCTAGGCCTGTTAAATTTCTACTGGATATTGTATTTCAGAATAAAAATACCAGTTTATATTGATGAGTTGGCATCAGAGTTCCTTCATGTCTGCCATGCTGGTGATCTCCCTGTAAGAAAACAGCTTTGGCTATGATGGTCTTCAGAAAGGAACACATGATTTGACACTTGACAGTATCATTTCTAGAGAAATTGAGCTCCTCAGTTTGGAGGATCCCTTTACTAGGGATTTATTATTTTTCTTGCTTTGTCCCCTGAACCTCTGTATTGAGTTAGTCTTGTTGACTCATTTGGATTCAGAGAAAAGCTAATTAGATCATCTTCTCCCATGATACTTGAAAGAATTGTCAGATATTTTTCTTAGCCTTCCATGCATTTCTAATCTTTTAATTGTGTTTTCCATGTACATTTGATTCACTCTGTAGTGCAAGTGTACATTCATGAAGATAAAAGTTACTAAAGTGGCTCTCCAAAACCTATTTGTGAGCTGAAAACACACCAGAATTTCTTTATATTAAAATTAACATTTTTTTGAGGCAGGATCTCTTGTGGTCTGGGTGTTGGAATATCTCTTACTCGATCATGTATTTGCCACATTCCTTATGGCCATAGATTAGTAAGTACCAATTTCTGTCCATCTTTTTTTTTAAAATATTCATTTAAAACTTTGTATTTATGTGGATGTGCTTCTGTGACTGTGTGAGGCTATGTACATGTAAACCCAGGCACTTGTAATAACTAAAGGTATCTGAGCCTTTGGAGCTGGGATTCCAGGCAGTTGTGTGCCCCCGAGTGGGTGCTGGGAACTGAGCTCAGGTCCTGGTAGAAGAGCACTGCGCACTCTCAAATGCAGAGTCGTCTCTCTGGCTTCTTATCCTTTGTTCTTTGGCAAGATTCTTTTGCCATTTCAAGTTTTTCATCATTTTCCAGCTTTTAACCTTACTCTTTAGAAGCATTCCCTGTGTTCAATGCTTGTGATTGATTTGAAGAATCTTTTAGAATGTACAAGGATGTGAACTACATTTCTGGTGGCAGTAAATTCATTGATGGAGGAGAGTTATCTGTCTATGTTTCTTTCATTGGTTAATTAATAAAGAAAACTGTCTTGGCCCTTTAAGAGACAGAAAATTAGGTAGGTGGAGTAGACAGAACAGAATTGTGGGAACAAGGAAGTAGAGTTGGGGAGACGCTTCAGGCAGTCGCCATAGTGAGTCTCCATGCTGCTCCTCTCCGAGATGGACGCAGGTTAAGATCTCTCCTGGTAAGCCACACCTCGTGGTGCTACCCAGATTACTAAATATGGGTTAAAGGAAGATGTGAGAATTAGCCAATAAGAGGCTGAAACTATGGGCCAGGCAGTGTTTTAAAAGAATACAGTTTCCGTGTAATTATTTCGGGTGTAAAGCTAGCCGGCAGCCGGGTGGCGGGACGCAGCCCTGCCGCTTCACACTACAAGTTCATGAACTTCTGATACTTTCAATTACAGTTTGAGTACTTCAGCATGTGTATAAAGAATGATACCGTTGCATATACAAACCATATGAAGAAGGTGGATGCATTATCATTGGCAATTTTAAAGAGGTGGATGGAATGTTTGGCTGATTTCCATCAAGCTGTGTGCTATGTATCTGCCCCTTCAGCAAGTCATTTCATATTGGATGTTAGCCTCAAATGACAAAAACCCAGATTCAGCTTATACTCTTCTATTATTTTGTACCCTCTTAGGATAAAGTGGGATCCCAGGTGAAGAGAGGGAAGCAATGAAAACAGTCACATATTCATCAAAGAATACTGGTATCTGAAAGAAAAATCAGCACAAGGAGGGCAGACACATACTCTGAGTCTTTCCAGGGCTTAAGACCAGAGATTCTGGAAAGCTCTTATTACAAAATGCCTAGAGATCTTAGGCCAATGATAAAGGATACGTATTCTCATGAAGTACAGAATTAGAAAGCAATATCAAGACCCTAAAGTGGACAGGAAGCCGAATCCCTGTTATTCAGTGAGTGGTAAAGGAGAGACAAAGATGGGGATAGGGTGTAAGAGGATAAATTGATTGTACTATGTAGGACTTTGGGGCTTTCTGATGGGAGAATTTGAAAGGATTCATCCTCTCATGAAGGTAGGGTATGTGAATAGTAACTGTCTATGTGTGTGTACCTGTCTGGGCAGGTGTATGTGTGCATTGGTTCATGTCAAGGGCAAGGTTGACACCTAGTATCTTCCTCACTCATGCTCTATGTTGTTTTCTGAGATAGACTCTCATGTTCCTGGATCTTGTTGACTATGATAGACTAGCAGCCATCCCAAGTAATCTTCCTGACTCCACTTCACCATATCTGGGATTGCAGCCATACCCTCTGTACTTGGGCTTCTTCTGCTTCTCCTCCTCCTCCTCCTCCTCCTCCTCCTCTTTTTCTTATTCTCTCTTAAAATTGTCGTCATTATTTTTTTTGAGAATTTCATAATGCAATGTTTTATATTCATATCCACCTTTATTCTTCCCTATAGCTAATCTAGTTTCCACTCTCCATGACTTCATCTTATTTAGTTATACATTTATTTTATAAGCTGCTGAAACAAATTTGTGTTGCTCATATGCTCCCAGATGTGAAGCATCTGCTGGAATGCAGTCAGCCTACCAGGGGCCGTACCCTTAGAGATGACTGAATGTCCCTTCTCCTGAGGCCATCTGTGTGCAGCATCTCCTCAGCTGGGGTGGGAGCCCATGTGCCTTTGGCCTCATGCTTGCTGGGATGGGGACTGACTCGATCGCGGGGAGCTCTTGTGCAGACAGCCACAGCTGCGGTGACCTCATGAGTGCAGCCAGCCTGCCACATCTTAAGACACTTTTTTCACTCTGGTCCTCCCTGACCTCTGATTGTTGCTCTTTTTTCTGGTTTTTCCTTGTTGGTATCTGAGCCCTGAAAAGGTGGGGTGTGATATCTAGATGTCCCCTTTGCATCTAAGCACTCTGTAGACAGTTTTTTTCTTGTACTTTGAACTGTTGTAAGTTTCTGTGATAACCAACCACTATCTGCTATACAAAGAAGTTTCTGGATGAGATCTGAGAGCTTCACTAATTGTGGGTAGAGAGCTACAAATATAGAGGGCAGTTTGAGACTGTGTCTACTCAGCAAAATAATAGCAGCTTCACAATTGTGTCCTGTAAGCTCCCTAGCCATGGGTTCTTGGCCCGATTTAACATTGCCAGACATGCATTTCTTCCTGTGTAATAATAATAATCCAATTAGAAAGTTTTTTTAAACTCTCATAATATTTGTGCTACTATTGCACCCATGGGCATTTCTTGCCATGCTGCTGTGCATTATGGTAGCATACAGTGTTGACAGCTAGCTGGGTCAGACTGGGTGTGCTACTTCCCTCCCATAGCCTGCATAGCACCTTCTGGTACTGTGAAAGCTACTTGCTTTTCCAAAGTACTTTACTGATGGAATCATCTCTATAGCCCAATAAAAACCTTAAATATATTTGCACGTGTCTAAATCATGTAAATTAAAATGGACAGTAATAATTACTTTCAACTTAAAAGGAAACTATTACCTAAAATGCAGTAGAATTAAGACCAGAAAAAGTGGGGACTATTTTCCTGGCGTCACTGTAGCAAAGTTTTATAAACTGGGAGCCTTAAAGACATGAGCAATGGCAATACCGGCTGATGAGACAATGTGGTTGGGAGAAATCTCACAAGGCCCATTCCTGGGTGAGGAGCTACTAGACATTAATGACTGTAAGGGAGGACACATCATTCTCCCACAGGGTGAGCCCCCAATTGGTTATCCAGTACAAGTGGTCAGCTCTGAACACACATACAAATGTGCACCGTTAGATGGAATCAATAGATTGAGTTTATATAGTCATTCATTTCAATGCATATGTGTGTGCATACATGTGTGCATTTGTCCAACAGCAATGAAAGAAAATGAGGCAATAAATGTGAGGGAGCAGGATGGGAAATGATGCAAATACATTCTATATGTGAAGTGTAAAATATTAACATTATATTATTTCACAGTTCTGTAGGCCAGAAGTGTCAGCTATACTCACTGACAGCTCAAGAGGAGAACCCGTTCAATGACTTCCTCTAGATATTCCATGTCTTTGGCCACCAGAGACATCACACTGGCCTTTGCCATTTTTGTCACATGCCATTGGTTTTGTTCCAATATCTGTTGTCCTCTTAAAAACATTTTTTTTTATTGCCATTCACTTTGTCCCAGTATCTATTGTGCTCTTAAGAGCAGTTTTTAGGTTTATTTATGTTATGTATATGAGTGTTTAACATAAATGCGTGTCTCTGCACCATGTGTGTGCCTGGCACCCACTGAGGTCAAGGTAATAAGAGGGCATCCCATCCCCTGGAACTGGAGTTGCAGACAGTTATGAACTGCTTGTGGGTGCTGGGAATCAAACCTGGGTCTGTTGTAAGAACAGTGCTCATAACTACTGAGCCATCTTTCTAGCCCCTGTATTCCTCTTTTTATTAGTACAATAGTCATATTTACTAAAGGAGTCACCATGTAGAATATTATGTCATCTGGATTACATCTGTACATGATTCCAAGCGTGATTGTTTCTCCAAATAAGATCACATCCACAGTATCAAAAGTTATTACTTCCACTTGGCTTTTTGGAGATAACAAACTTATAACAATACAAAGCCAGTAAAATTATGGGGTCAAATATGTTTATAAGAAGGCTTTTGCTTTGGATCAGAAATCAAGAAGCAATCCTATACTATACATAAGAGACACATGTAACAATAGAGAGATTCAGAAGGGTTGGAAATAAAGGATTGTTACGTGTGTTCTGGGCAAAAAAATGGCTTTGAATTAACTATTACACATGCTTAAGCTGACAGATGGAAAGCATGACATGAACGCATATCTTCTTGCTTTTTTTAAAGCCAAGGAATGCCTTGTCTCGTGTGTGTGTGTGTGTGTGTGTGTGTGTGTGTCTGTGTCTGTGTGTGTCCATGTTCTGCCATACAAGCCAGGAGACAACCTTGGGTGTAAGTCTTGACTTTATCTTGTTTGAAGCAGAGTTACTTCTTTGTTGCTATGTTCACCAGCTAGGTGACCCATGAGTTTTTGAGGGCTCACCTGTCTCCACCAGCCATCTTGCTATTGGAGTGGTGGACCTAGGGATATGTGCAGACACATCCAGCTTTGCTTGGTTTCTAGGGATCTCAGTGGAGACCATCCCATTTGCACAGTAAATGCTTTGCCTCCTGAGCTGTCCCTGTCCATGCCTCTCTCTATTTTCTTTCTTCCTTCCTTCCTTTCTTCCTTCTTCCTATAGCATTATGATTTATGTTATTATTGAAAATAGTTTATGTCATGTAATATTTTCTAATTTTGGTTTCCTCTTTCCCAACTTCTCACAGATCCTCCCCACTTCCCCACCTACCCAAATCAACACCCTTTCTTGGGCTCTCTCATTAGAATGCAAGCAGATTTTTAAAGTGGTAATAATAATAATAATAATAATAATAATAATAATAATAATAATAATAATAGGCAATAAAATAAGTAAACCAGAATAGTGCAAAACAAATAAACAGAAAAATAAGAACTAAAGGAAAAACACAAGAAACACAATATAGATGCCGTGACACACTTGTTTAGCTATACAGAAAACCCATAAAATCATAATTTATAAGCAAAAGACATGTAAGGTTAAAAAAAAACCAAAGCTCAAAGCATTGTGAGACAAAACGAACCTCCAAAAATGCCCAGGGATGGCACCATCAACAATGGGCTGGCCCCTCTCCCATCAATCACTAATTAAGAAGATGCCCTGGGAGCTTGTCTATAGCCCAATCTTTTGGAGGCATTTTTTAAATTGAGGTTTTCTACTCTGATTACTTTAGATTGTGTCAAGCTGACATAAAACTATCCAGCACAGAACTGGAATGTAGCTCACTGGTAGAGGACTTACCTGGCATGCAGGAATCCCTAGAGTCAATCCTAATTCCCCCCAAAAGAGAGAATACCACCCTGATGGTTGACCAAGTTCAGTGTTCATCCCTTATAAGTCCTATTATCAGTAAAGCATTGTTTCCTTAATCTCTCCCAACCTCACAAACAGATCATAACAGAGAAATATTCATGAGGTAGAGGATGCAAACCTCTCTGTGTTACTCCTTAAATGTTTTTTGAGGTACTTTGTTACCAATACAATACAATAGAAAGAAAAGGTAGGCTATAGAAACTAGAAAAGATACATTGTTGGAACCTAATCCCTATGATGGGATGCCATGCTCAGCCTTAACGCCTGGGTGAGGGGCTTGGTCCTGCAGTAGCTTAATGTGCCAGACTTTGTTGACTCCCCATCAGAGCCCTTAGTTGTTGGGAGAAGTGAGTGAGAGGTAGGCTGGGGTCGGGGAGGTAGAGGAAAGGAGGGACTAGTGGAGGGGTGGGAGGGAGAGTTGTGGTGAAATGTAAAATGAAATCTAAAAAATAAATTATTTTAAAAAAGAAAGTAGAAAAGAAATTGTAAAATAAATCACTCCTATTACATGCTGTGATTGTATTGTAGAATTTTATAGACTCAGATGAAATTACATGATAAACACATTTATCCTTAACACACAGCTATATTAATATATAGAAATAACTTAGATAGATGTAGACAGCAATCAGATGGAATAGTAGAAGGAAAGATCTCAGATACAGAGCATTTTCAAAATTAAAATTAGGCATGATTCAGAATGACTTTCTTTTTTTAATATAAAAATACTGTGCATTGACATCCTCAACAACACTAGAAATTAAAAAGGATATTGTAATTTTGTGGATGCAAAGACAGCATGACAAAGTGTGATGTATTCTAGACTGACAATGGAATTTAATACATTTTTGATTTTAAATCAAAATTGTGCACATGTAAGTCAAGCACTGAATCCCTGAGTTACAAGTTACATCGTAGGCAAAAAGTTACTCTTTGTAATAGGAAAGCTTATCATAAATTATGTGAAATATGGCTAAATATAGCCAGGGAAATACAATAAAAGCTAATAGGGAAAGTAGCTTTAATGTTCATCAAACACATGTTAAATCTTATTTATATTCAATGAAATTACTTTGATATTGCTCGGTGTACTCTGATCAGTCTTGAGCTCTAGATTTCCAGAATATTTTCATTAAATTCTTTTCAAAAGAATCTTAGTAAACAACCTACTACATGTTAATCTAAATGCATGGTCATGCTCATTAAAAATCTAATTAAGGAGTATAACCTTAAAGTCTGGGCATTAAGCTCCCAGTTGATTGATCTCAGAAGCATCTCAAGTTTCCTTATAAGAAGTGGTTTACTTAGATGATTCTTAAAATGTTGGATTTTTTTTTCATTTTTCTCCTCTGAGCAATAGAAATCCCTCAGATAACTTTCTGGTCATTTTCATTTCATGAAAGGCAAGAAATCCTGGAGGCAGCAGCCTGTAACATCCACATCTCCCTTGTGTTCAGTCTCCTTCAGAAGTGTGGGGTCCTGGCCGGTGGCTGGCACAGGCAACCTTGAAGGCTTAGTAGAGGTTGCTGGGCTGTCATCTGCTCCAGGCCTATAGACAGGACAAAGCAAGGGGCTTCATTCAGGTCAGAGCCAGATCCAGGATTAATGAAAGGATAACCGAGGGACAAGCCCAGCTGACAGAGGCGCTGACAGATTCAGAGCATGTCTAGCTATGTAAGGGAAGCGCTTCTAAATTTAGGTGAGCAGAAAATTCTACAGCATAGCCTTCCAGTTTTAAAAAATGCTAAAGTTACAGAATTTACATGTCTGTGTTTTAATGTACATATCCAGAAGATTCTTTTTCCTATTCTTTAAAAATGAGCATGGTTGTTAGGGTAGCACTAATTTCAGAGCTGTGACAACGAAATGCTAGTGGTAAAGCAAAGCCGACCTTCTGTAGTCACACACACTCACACTCACACACACACACACACTCACACACTCACACTCACACACTCACACTCACACACACTCACACTCACACACACACTCACACTCACACACACACACACACGCACACTCACACACTCACACACACACTCACACTCACACACACACGCACACTCACACACACACACACTCACACTCACACACACACACTCACACACACACACTCACACTCACACACACTTACACTCACACACACACTCACACACACACTCACATACACTTACACTCACACTCACACACACACACTCACACACACACACTCACACTCACACACACACTCACACTCACACACACTCACACACACACTCACACTCACACACACTTACACTCACACACACACACTCACACACACACTCACATACACTTACACTCACACTCACACACACACACTCACACACACACTCACACACACATACTCCACACACACTCACACACACACTCACACACACTCACACACACTCACACTCACACACACACTCACACACACTCACACACACAGAGAGAGAGAGAGAGAGAGAGAGAGAGAGAGAGAGAGAGAGAGAGAGAGAGAGAGAGAGAGAGAGAGAGAGAGAGAGAATGCTCTAGATAAGATGGAATGGGAATGGCAGGAAGGACATAAACATAGCCCTGAGGTGGAAATGGGGGCGCATGAGGTTTCTCTACTTGCTTTTCCATCTTTCAACTTTTTCCAGATCTATTTTGTTGTTTCTGGATTTGGAGTTTTCATTGTTTTCTACATTGCAGTATGATTTCTTTTAAACACACGTACATAATTTCTTTCTTTCTTTCTTTTTAACTTTCTGTGTCTAGGACCATAATTAGAAAATAAACTTTTATTAAACCAGTGTTATTTAATCTCTTCCACAGTTTCTTCCAGTGTTTTCTGACTTCAAAAAACTTTAACTGGAAGCCATGCTTAAACTGTGACTTATTCCATGATGAATTTATACAAAGATATGCACTAATTGTGAACCACTGATCCAATCTTTCCCAATTGTCTCAATGCTACTTGTTGAGTTGTCTGAGTCATCTGCATGAACTGAAACCCACTTGTATTGTACCTTAAATTCCCATATTGAACAGTGACTTTTTTTATTTACCTCTGAGAATCTATTAGCATGTCCACTTGCTATTGATAATCAAAATTCTGTCTTCACACAAACAGTTCTTAAGATGATTTCCTAAGTATTTATCACCTCACGTACCACCTTCATTTGTACTTACTTTTATTCTATCCAAACACAATTGCAAAGAAAGAAGCATTTTCATATTTAAAGTCTTGGAAGCATGCAGAGTTTGCATGTGTTGTTCCCAGCGCATTATGCAGAGTGTGCAAAGTTAGTTGAGAAAATCCTCTCTCTCTGAAGCTCTGTTAAGATTGTCTGATGGTCAGGGCTGCCCTTGGAGCCCTGGGTGGAATGGGGAAGTTTGTCCAGACTGAGGCCACCATTGTTCACCTGGATTCTTTCTTTCCTGACTGCTGTGCTCTCCCTGGCGCCTGTGCCTGCCTCAGCACCTCTCTGGCTCTCTCTGTCCTGTTTCTCTCTCCATCTTCACACCTGCATTGCAGTTCAGCATTTGTACTGAGGGCTGCTGAGTGTTTCTGCATCCTGATTATCATGACCTGTGCTTTGTGTTTATGGTGTTAAAATATGCTTGGCCCTCTTTTCATGTCAAGTGATTCTTTCTTAGAAAAAAACTACACTTTAAATAATTTAAGAACCCTCTAAGTAGGACAGTTCCAGGCTGGACATATTCTAACTTGGGCCTTTACAGCATATCAAGTTTGAAGACTGAATGGAGAGACTTGGTTTTCTAAGTCTTGTAAATACATGGGAACCAGATATACAAACTTCCACATACTTTTTGACTCCTGAACTTGATGCGTTCCCACCATGAGGCTGTGGCTAGGGCTCTGGCAGCTGTGGAACCTGCAGACCCCAGTGTGGCTGAGACAGTGCCTTTCGTGTGCTTTAAACTTGCTAGGTGGAGGAGGGCTGCTTCTGAGAAGCTTAAAGTGTGCTATTTAAAGACTGCATGGCCCCATTGCTAATCCAACCTGATTACAAGATTTAGTTTGAAAGAAATTTGAAGTGTATTTGAGATTTATTCTTACCACAGATCTTAATTATTATTGTAACCATAATTCTTACTTGATAACTGTTTGTTATATGTAAATTTACTATGTTAAAGTGAAAGCCTTTCTTTTTTGTTTAAACAGAAAAAGGGGAAATGATGTAGGTGGGTCTTCTGTTTTGTGTTGATTTCATTGGTTAATAAAGAAACTGCCTTGGCTTTTTGATAGGGTAGGATTTAGATAGGTGGAGTAGACAGAACAGAATGCTGGGAAGTTAGTCAGACAGTCGCCATGACTCTCCTCTCTGAGATGGATGCAGGCTAGAATCTTCCCTGTAAGCCACCCCTCGTGGTGCTACACAGATTACTAAATATGGATTAATCAAGATGTGAGAGAATTATCTAATAAGAGGCTGAAACTAATGGGCCAGGAAGTGTTTAAATGAATACAATTTGTGTGTTGTTATTTCAGGGCATAAGCTAGCCAGGTGGCCAGGAGCCAGGCGGGAAGGCAGCCCGCAGCTCCTCACTACAGAATGGGGGTGGCGGGAATGCAGACCGCTCCTCATCACTACAAATTATTACTGGAAATAAAAACTAAACCTGAATTTTAGGTGTTTAATGGATTATAAAAAAGGATTCCATTCTCAGGACTGTTATATTTTCTTTCATTTTGATTCCCTTATGTTTTTCTCTATGTATAGAGGTTGGTTTTGTTGCTTTCACACACTTTTGTTTATGAGTTTATTTCTAACTGTTATAACTCATGTGTATATATATGTGTTTCTGTATATATGTTTGTTTGTGTATGTGTGTGTTTGTGTGTGTGCATGAGAGAGAAATAGAAAGAGAAGAGATGCCTACACCAATGTGCTGGTTAGCCAAACACATATGTGCTGTGCATATAGTGAGCATGTACTCCACCACTAAATCACACTCCAGATGATTCTTACCTGTAGAAACGTACTCTTTCTTTCTTGTTGTTTTTTGTTTGGTTTGGTTTTTTGAGACTGAGTTTCTCTGTAGTTTTGGAGCCTGTCCTTGAACTCATGCTGTAGATCAGGCTGATCTCGAACTCACAGAGATCCACCTGTCACTGCTTCCTGAGAGCTGGGATTAAAGGTGTCTGCCACCACTGCCTGGCATAGTATTTATTTCTAATGCATATAAAAATGTTTTCCCCAGTGTTTTTTTTTTTCTCTTGCTAATCAAAAGCAAAAAGAAAAATCTTGTATGTGTTGAAATGTTTCCCAGGACTTGTTTATTTGAAGCCCATGAAGGATGTGTGGGGGCCTGGAAGAAGCTGTTTTATTCACTTGAGTTTCACAAGAAGAAACTTAGTGCAATCTGCCATGGTCCAAATGGATTCATCAGTGACTCAAAAGTTGATAATGTCATCTGTGAACAGTGTTTAGGTAGCAGCAGCACTCTCTGGAAAGATGAACCACTTTGGAAATTCTGACATTTTCCTTTTCCAGAGATACCATGAAGTTGAAGAAAATCGGTTGTCATCTATCTCATACGCACAGCTAGGATCCAATATTTATTTGAGATCAAGCATTTGCTTCGGGAAGCCATTATCTGTGATCTTTCACCAGCTTCAACCGTCCCTTTAGCAGTGTGTTATCTGACATTATGAAAGCCTTCAGGACAAGCATTTGACCATCTTCCCAATCCCAGGATGAATTATGGTGATAACAACACAGAGAGGCAGTGCAGTGATTGCTAGATATGACCTATTTCTTAGAAGATAAAATTAATGAGGACATGTGAGACCATATGCAATAATGGGCTATAGATGTGCTGTATTAGTGGTGCTAGTCAAAGATGTATGGATAGGTGGCCCTTTCCTTTATTCTGAAGAACATTATGTCTTAGATCATCTTAATTTAAATGTTCTCTCTGAGACCTCTGGATCCTATATATTTAATGAGTTTCGGTGCATGGTGTGGAAACATTAAGTTCACTTTTTAATGTATTTTTCTCTGCCACTATTAGACTCAGCTCTTGCAAAAGACAACTGCATTCCCATGTGAACTCAAGTCTTCTAAGCAGGGCACTCTGCATCACTACTGATATTTTCATTGCTGAACACTTTGCAGCTCCAGATGGCAGTGGTAAGACTTTAGCATTTGCCATATGGAGCAAGCAGTAAACACGTTCAGCAGAAAGCAGAGGCAAAATCCAGAGCCATCCTTTTGCGGCACCAGATGATGCTGTCCTCCACTCACAGGATGCTAGAGCATCTCACTGTGGTCTAGAAGCATCCCATTGATTGGCAGCAGTTGAAGAACTGAAATGAAAAGGAGATGTTAGCCCCCTGAGAAGCAAAGGACAATGGCGCTGGGCTCTGATTCTTCTGCATGGAAGGGCTCTGTGGGAGCCTTCTCAGCTTGGTCGATCACCTTCCTGGACCTGGGGGGAGTTGGGAGGACCTTGGACTTAGCATAGAGTGGGGAACCCTGATGGCTCCTTGGCCTTGAGAGGGAGGGAGGGGAGGTATGGGTGGAGGGAAGGGGAGGGAAGGGGGAGAAGGAGGGGCGGGAAGGGGGAGGAGGAGCGGAGGGAGGGGGAGGAGGAGGGAAGGAGATGGAAATTTTTAAATATAAAAAAAAATAAACCATGAGAAAGAAAAAAAAAGAAAAGGAGATGTTATTTATTGATCTTTCTTGCGACTGAGGTCAGGCCCGGGAGGATGTCCTGTGTGGCAGTGTTTAGCATGCTTACACGGGAGGTTCTAAGTCCCACTTCCAAGTATTCTCACCTAATAGTCCAGGATGATGCGTTTTTAATTAGTTTCTTGAATTGGCTCAGGCAGTTCTGCTTCGAGAAACACTGGTGTGGAGAATGAGCAGCGTCCTTTCTGCCCATGTCATAGGTATTACTTCCTTCTACTCTCCTTCCACGAACTTGGATGAATCAAATTTATATCAGGAATTTAAATGGAGGTGTCAGAAGAATGAGATGTAGTGTCTTTATATTAAAGAATCTTCATTCTTATTGTCTTATTTAGCAAACACAAATATGCAGATACACAAATAATACTTGAGGATTACATTCAAGTGTGCCAGGAATGGTAAAGATCAAGCTGGTCATTAGACTTGTGAAGATGAAATACCTCTTTCCACAGTCAGCAAATGTTGCTTTATCATCTGAAACTGTAACTTCCAAAACATCGATCCCTGTATGCATGAGTCATCTCTTTCTAGATTGTTCCTAGAAACTCTCCAGGCCTCATTCTAATCAATGCTTCTGTGAGCTGCCAAGGTCAAGACAGCCCATAAATATGCAGAAGAAACAGCATCACAGCGTTATCTGGATACGTGGAAGCTCCAGTGTCCTTGTGGTTAGTTGTCCATATTTAAAGTCCAATGCCCTGTGAAGGTGAAGATTCCTTCCCGCGTCCAATTATTTATGCTGCTTTTACCTGGCAAGATTGTGCATCTTTCCAAAGCATGGAGTGGTGCTTCACTCTGTTACAGGCTATATGCCTCTTCTTTTGATAAACAGAGCCATTTTCATTTCAATTTTGTTGTTACAGAGAGCCTCATCTATTGTTGAATATCTTGTTCAGAGAGTTGGTAACAGTAAACACACACAACCATCAATGAAAAATCTGGATTTCATCAGTAGAAGAAATTGGTTTTAATCTGCCCTCAATTTGAAGATTTAAATGGTTGTGCCATCTCTGTCACATACATACAAGAAGATTAACATGGTACTAAAACAATGTTGCAGAGCTTGCCCTGAAGGTGAATAGACTGTGTGATCTTCTTCCTCTCTGGGGGCATGATGGAGAGAGGAAGTGAACATGTATTCCTGACATCCGTTGAACACATTAGCTACAGTGAGGTAGGGGTGTGGAAAGTCCAGCTGCTCTCCCCTGGCTCTTCCTGCTCGTGAGCTTGGGCTCGTGGTCCCTCCACAGCCCTCTGCACTGAGAGTTTGCTTGGCTTCTAATTCTGATCTTGGCCTTTAGATGCATACACACTAACTCCCCTACCTAGTTCTGGAAACCAGCATTGACAAGCAAACAGCTGGAGTTTTTATGGAGCTTGGCATTTCAGCTTTGCTTTCAGAATTACAAAAGTCATATGTACTTTTGTGAAAAATACAAACTCAAGGAAGTTCTCTCGCTGAAGATCATTTTCATATTGGGTCCTTTTCTGTTTTTCTTTGTTTTAGCTTAGTCATGTATTTGAGACAAGGTCTCACTGTGCACCCCAATTCTATATTTTTTACAAGTAATTTCATAGCTAGACTCATACCATTTTTGTGGTCATTTATTTGTAATTTATGCTATAATAGTATCTTTTCCACCATTCCCTTGGTCTGGGTTCTAGACTGCATAAAAAGGAGAAGCTAGCTGAGCAATACCCTTCATCTCCCTTTGCTTCCTATGGTGAAGCCAGACCAGCTGCCAACACTCCTGTTATCATGACTCCCTTGTCAGGATGGAATCTACCCTGGAATTGGGAGCTAAAATAATCCCTCGCTTCTTTAAGTTGACTGGATAATTTTAGCAACAGTACTACAGCTAACTAACACAATATATGAAGAATCTTGGGGCACTTGGAAGGTGAAACCCCTGCCCAAGTTGACGTAACAAGGAAGTCATAGGATTATTACCCAGAAAATGTGATTTTTAGCCTGCCTGTCTCCTGTCCTCTCTTTTTAAAGAAAAGATCTTAATATGTAGCCCTAGCTAGTCTAGAACTCACTGTTTAGATGTAGATCTGCTTGGCTCTGTTTCCCAAATGCTGGGACTGAACATGTGAGCCACCATAGCCAGGCACTTGTTTATGTAACATAGACTTAGTCTTTGCCTGACAAGCAAAGGCAAATATAATTATGACTGATTTCTAGTGAACGAGCATTATTTCTCTTCATTTTTATAAAAAAGACTAGTTTTTCTCATATGCAATGTCATTTTAACTCTCATCATTACCTGTCACTTTTCTCTGGGCTGGACCAGCACTTAGACCAGTGTCCCATTAGCCAGAAGGAGACGTCTCTTCACACGCCCATGTGTAGTTGTTTTTACTTTAGCCCTGCGTTAGAATGCCAAAATGAAGTTGGTTGTTTTACTCTTTGTACTCTTTCTTCTTCTTTTTTTATTAGCTCCCAAATAAATCACACAGAAAGTCTTATTCTTTCTTATAAATGTCCAGTCTTAGCTTGGTTTGTTTCTAGCCAATTTTTCTTAAATTATTCTGTCTATCTTTTGGCTATGGGCTTTTTCCTTTTCTTACTTCTGTGTATTTTACTCTTACGCCGTGGCTGGCTAGGTGACTTGTCCCTTCTCTTCTCACTCCTTTATCTCTCTTGCCCTTTCTCTCAGATTTCTCCTTCTATTTTCTCTCTCTGCCTGTCAGCCATGCCCATCCTTTCTCCTGCCTCTCTCTTGGTCATTCAGCATTTTATTTAGAGCATCAGGTGTTTTAGAGAAGTAAGTTTCACAGAGTTATGCAGCATGAAAGAATGCAACACACCTTTGCATCATTAAACGAATGTTCCACAGCATAAACAAATGTAACGCATCTTAAAATAATATTCAATTCTCAGGAGCATCCAGTTTATCTTGGAAGTATTCCTTGCATACTTGTTATCTAACTCTGGCCACGAAGTAAACCTGGTTTATAGATTTTGTGTTTAACGTGGATCACTAGCGTTCATCTGCTCTGGGGTCCCTTGTCCTCCCTGTCTGGATAGGCACTGTTTGCCATCACTACTGTTCTTCGCCAGTTAATCATCTTCTATTGTCAGTACTTATGTTCCCATCTGACAGTAAGAAGCAAGATTGATTCCAGGATGATGTGTCGTATGTAGGTCAGACGTGCACACCCAGGGTGCTCAAAGCAAAATTAGCTGCTACGTCTCACCCCGGCTTTACAGATATGTCTTGCCATCTTAATGTGACTAACCAGGGCCACATAATAGCATTTTCCTGGAATTACTAACAAGAACTGCTTAGCACTTCTTGTGTTCACTACTCAAAACAACAGCAAAAATAGCAAAACAAAACTTTTATCTCCTACATATTTAGAAAAACATTTGGATGAATGACTTGTCTGGTGGCATTGCCTTCGCCTAACATTACCCACCTGTCATGTGTTTGTGAATGGGTATTAAAAATGTAATCAGATTTTTCAAAGAATATGTGATTTCTACCTTTTCCATAAATTGGCTTTAAATACAAATTCTTGCTGGCAGATCAGGATAAGGAATGTATCTCAGTAGGTTGCCAAGATGAGAGAGCTTTGAATTTCTCATAAATTTCCAAACCTCGTAAACAGATGTTTTTCTGTATTATCAACTTCATAAAGTAGCAGGTTTCCAGGACAACCTCTGGACAAGGAACATACTCACAACTTATTTATTATTTTAACCTTCATCTCACTCATATTCTAGCTGTCATCTCCCTATCCATCCTGTATTTGTTTTAAGTTTTCTGTTACTCACCAAAAATAGTCTCAGATATATTTTTCTGGATTTTTGTCTCTATTCAAATAAAAATGCACGTCTTCCTAACTTAGCACTTCAAACATGTTTCACGGCTGCCTTTGGGTGTCCAGTGTTTTTGATGAGAGGCCAGCTGCCAATCTTTCTGAGCTTTCATTGTAACAGTCTGTAGTAGGAATGGCAGGCTGTGTCCCGCCACCCGGCTCCCGCACGGCTAGCTTTACACCCGAAATAATTACATAGAAACTGTATTCATTTAAATACTGCCTGGCCCATTAGTTTCAGCCTCTTACTGGCTAACTCTTACATATTGATTAACTCATTTCTATTAATGTGTGTAGCACCACGAGGTAGTGGCTTACCGGGAAGGATCTAAGCCTACATCCGTCTAGGGTCGGAGAATCATGGCAACTGCCTGAGGCATCTGCCTGACTCTGCTTTCTTTCTCCCATAATTCTGTTCTGTCTACTCTGCCTACCTAATTTTCTGTCCTATCAAAGGGCCAAGGCAGTTTTCTTTATTAACCAATGAAAGTAACACATAGACAGATGACCCTTCTCCATCAGCAGTCAATATGTAGTATTTTATTGATTTTAAGAACTGAGTTTTGGCTTTCAGATTTTCATTTGTCTGGTGTGGCTCTTGGCACTTCCAGACCTGTGTGCCTCAAATGTCTGGAAATGCTCTTTGCCAACTTGAAGGTTTTCTCCTTTGGTTCTTTGCCTATTCTTTGTGCTCCTTTCTGTCTTCAAATCTTTAGTTTTTAAATCGAATATATTTATACATTTGATAGTTTCATGTGTCTGAGGCTCTGTGAATTTTTCTTTAGTTTTTTTCATTTTCCTCTCATTTATCACCAGCTGTGCCAGTTCTTACTTCTGCTAATGCAAATCATTACTTAGCCCTTTTGTGAAGTTTTTTGTTTTGTTTTTGTTATTGTATGTTTTTACTTAAAAATTTCAATTTACTTTTCACAAGTTTTGCATATTTTTATTCATGACCTCTGGTTAGTAAAACATCGTCATCATGCCTTATTTCCTTGAATTTATTTTTAATGACAGCCTTTTGAGTCTTTATCCAACATTTGGACCATGCAGAGGAACTGACTGATATTTAGTGATTGTTCATTGTTTGATTTTGATTTTATGTGTTGAGTTTTATGCAAGGTACATGTAAGTTTTGATAAAAAACCATTTACACACATGTTTATGCTTGTATATATGTGTAACAAAAGGAAGAAAAGCAAGAACTTTCCTTTAAAACCTTTTGTATATAGATAATATTGTATCTCTAAGTACTGATCTCATCATCTGGAAGTTTATCGATGTGATTTGTTTGATCATTCATATGTATATTTAGCAATTGGATAGATAAATTCTTTTTTCCCTGCAGGATGTAATCCAAGGTGTTTTGTTCTGTCTTTTATCTGTTTAGTCTGATTTACTTGGGAGTCACCTCCATGTCTGCTCAAAGTGTTTTGATCGACTTGGTGTTTATGTTCTTCTGGGAAGGTGTGCGTGCATGTGTGTGTGTGTGTGTGTGTGTGTGTGTGTGTGTGTGTGTGTGTGAGCAAACCTCTAGTGACTCAGAGATTCCCTGTCCATCCTTTCTTGGCAAGATTTAGAGGTTTGCTCACATCTAGGACTTCTAGACTGAAAGAAATGTGGTTTGCTCAATCCCTCTAGGGAGGACCTCTGGGTGAGAGGAGCTTAATGTTAGCTAGAATTTGGTTAGATGAAGTTGCCACTGTAACCTTGGATAGCAAAGTTCTCATTTTGCTGGTGAGTCTCTATGGCTTGCGATTTCTTCACCTTCTCCATTGCTACGGTTGTGTGTTTCCTGGTGAGAGGTGAATGAAGTCCATTCAACCCAAACAAAATACTGACAGATGAAATAATTGTTGTACCCAAGTTTATTCAGGTTACTTGTAGGAATGAGAAATCACTTAAAGGAGTACAGGCAGTTTGTCCTGTACTCACGTGGTAGATGGACGAAGTACAAGCTGTCCTCTGATCTCCACATGTGAGTCACTGTGGTACACACCCTCCCAAACTAATAAGTAAATAAACAGATTAATTTATTAACTGGTTCATTAATTAAGAATTTAAAAAGTGAATCACTTATAGGTAATTTGCAGGCCCATGTAATTTAGAGAGTCCATCGAGATTCCCGTACATCTGATTCGACATCTTGCCGAATCGACAGCTGAAATTGGTCATCATATATGCGCATGCCTATGACAGGAACTTTATTTCACATCAAATAGTCTAGAGAAAACTCATTAACAAGGAACATGAACACAGAGGGATGTTTAGTGCCGAGATTTTATAATCGTGGCAAATATAAAAGCAACCCCATTTGCCCTGGTGAGGAGATGGAAAAGCACATTTTACTATGTAGTGGGTAAAATGAATTATTGGCCTCTGTGTAAATTAACATGTTTGGTGTGCATAGACTACTGAAGATACAGACTATATGCAACCATTTAGGTTAGTTAACAAACAGCAACTAATGTTTGGTGTAGATGGTCCGGGGATCAGCATCTATACGGTGTGTACTAAGTCTAATTCATGGCTGTTTTTGAAGTTACAACAAAATGATTGCATTGTTAAACCATTGTCAAGAAAAAAAAGTTCAGAACATATCACATGGGATTTAGTCCTAAAATATGTCTTATTTCCCTGTTTACTTGAAAATACAGGGTCCTTGATGTACAGATGGCTGGCTTGTCAGTATATACACCCTGTTCTTGGGTCTCACTGATAGCTCCAGCATTCTGCCTGCTACCTCTGTGTGCCAACTCATCTTGGGCACTTCATGGGTTCATCCTGAATCTTCAAGCATCAGGAAACCTCAAGGTGACCTTCAACCAAAGGGAACATAGATCAGGCAGATGGCTGCATAGTTCTTGTTTCATCCAAGGGGCTGTAGTGTGCACATCTCTACTTGGCTCCCACAGGAGCCTTGTAGGATGGAGTCTTGGTGCCCAAGAGCAACCCCCCGCCATGACTTTGCCCTACTCCTTTTTCCGCTCCTCCCTGAGCCTGTTAGTATCAGCACCCACTAAGCTGATCTGTATCTCAGGCTCTGCTTTGGAGAACTTCACAACAAGATAAGGAATGGACCCACCACTGCCACCCTGTAGGACAGCAAGAAGGAAGACCTTGTCACACTCTATTCTTTTACTCAGAAACATCTGCAGCAAGTGTGCCTGACAATTGATGTTTTCAGTCGAGAGGTGTACATTTTTGAGCTTGAAATAATGTTCTAGATTTCTGTGAGGAACTTATTCTCTTTTGGAAGCCGGATACTGGCGATGCAGAATATCCACTTTATCATGAGCATGCTCATCGGATCTCAGCTACAATCAGTTTGTTGTAGGAAGAAAGGGACCTTTCTGGACTTTACCAGGAAAGAAGGTGCGCACAGCAGTCACATTTAAGGAGGCCTTCCTCTGGCGTCACTTCACATTGAGTGGTGCTGTCTCTCCCAGCAGTGGAAGGACATCTAAAACCTTACACTGTAATAAAGAAATGTTCTTGCATTTGATGACAGGTTAAATACACTAACTGAGTTTTAAAAATATTATTAAGAGTGGATTAGCTCTATATTCAAAAGAAACACAATTTGAAGGAAATTTTAAAATAATTTATTAGGAAATTTCCTTCAGGTCCTAGAAAATTTAATGCCACGAAGGACTTTATGTGCTTGCTATGAGAGGAACCAGAACTGACAAAACGAAAATAACAGGGAAAATGAAAAAGCAGGAGAATATTTTTAAAAAATGTGTTCACTAAGCTTACTGGGAGAACAGGATGTTTTTATTAACAATTTTGGGGCTTGAGGCATGTAGGACTGCTTCCAGGGAGAAGCCGTATGTTCTTTTCTGCATGCCAGCCTTGTGACAGTCACGACTGTGGTCTCAAAAATCAAAGCAAAATGCCTTGTGTAGTTCTCAGAGCAGCAGTGGACTCTTCCTGATGCAGAATCCTCCCGTGATATAGGACTGTCAGTGGCCCAGTGGCTTTGCATTAAAAATGTCTAGAGCAATATTTTCAGCATCTAATTTCAATCATGTTACTCCGGTAGACTGAGGACTTATGTTAAATGTAGGTGTTCCAACTCAATGTGATCTTCCTTGAAGGTGAGGTCTTTAGCTTGGAATTAGGGTTAGATGAGATATTGAGGGTAGAGCCCATGCCACATGAGGATGCAGGGGAAGGCACCTGCCTACAAGTCAGAAGGACAGCCCTCAAAGAATGTCAGTATGCTCCTACCTTAATTTCAGCCTTCTAGACTTCAGAACTGGGGATATAAATTTCTATTGCTTACATCATTTAGAGTATGATACTTTATTTTGAGGAATAACAAAACTAATATACTCTCTCATTGCCCATAAAAAGAAGGTTTTTTTTTTTTTTTTTTTTTTTTTGACTCATAGGAACTTGCAGGATCTGGCTTCGGAGATTCTCCAGCTTCAGTTTCATTGGTTTCTAGGTCTTTGTTAAACAGATCCTAAACTTCGTTATTAACACTACGCCTTTTCTCTTTGTGATTCTGCTTCTTTACTCAAGTGAGCTAGTGACATAGCTTTCAGCAGAGTGGAAGAAATAAGCCCTGCAGTACATAATTTTGTCCTAAGTCTTATGAGACTGTTTTCTGGTAGAACTGTGTTGTACATGTGGGAGACAATAGAAAAAAAAATCTGCTGACAGAGTAGACAGCACATAGAAATGTCTCTTGAATTGCTCCTTATTCCCCGAAGAACTACGTTATTGGGGAGGGGGGGGACTGAAAAAGTGCTTCTTGAAATATTCTCGTATGATACTCAGTTTTCTGTGAGACAAAATATAAGGTTACTTGCTAATGAGACTACAGAAGCAATCCGTATAAAGTACCTCCCTAGTGAGGGGCTCACTCTAGCTTCTTTAGAAGGGTATCTGGAAGTAATTAGCTCTGTCACCTAAGGGAAGTTTGCTTTGGGGAAGTAGAAACTAGAAGGTTATTATCTTTTAACCCCAGTGAACCACAGCAGAAGGAGTGTTTTGTACTCAGTGATTCTCAAACTGGGGGTCACAAACCCTTTGGGTTAGAGTCCTTTTAACAAGAGTTCACCTACTATTGGAAGACACATAAATTTAAATTACTGTTCATAACAGTCACAAAATTACAGTTATAAAGTCACAATGAAAATAATTTTATGGCTGGGAGGTCACTACGACAAGAACTGTTTTAAAGGGTTGCATTATTAGAAAGGTTGAGAACCACGGGCACAGACTGATACCTGGTGTTTGACAAGGAAGAATGTAAGAGGGGTCCTGGAGAAAGACCAAGCAGGAAACCACACCCAAGCTTCTTTCACGGATTTTATCTGTAGATACTCAAAGAATATCTTTTAGCCTGTCTTTATCCTGTTAAATTTTTTTAGCAAACAAAAACTCTGTTTTTTTTTTTTTTATGAAATAGTTCCAGTGTTCTGATTAGTACTTAGAAACAGTGAGAATTTGTTTAACCTCGAAGATACATAAAAAAAAATACTTTTACTTAGAAATTTCAGAAATTTAAATGTCTGGATGGCAAAGATCAACCTATATTCTTTGAAACCCAGTCTTTGAAGCATCATGGCATTAAGCATTCCAACTGAACAACTGAGAAAAGCTGGTGTGAGACTCATATTCCATAAAGGGAATCTACCCAATTTTCCGCCCATGGGGGAGTGGCACCATCTGGAACAGTCCAGATCTGCACATAGCCGCCGGTGTCAGGAGAGTGCTTCTGTAGAGTTAACCTTTCTGGCAAACTGTTAGCTGCTGCAGTCAGAGTTTCTATTTGTTTAATGAGTGTCATTGAAGACATTCGTGAGGGTTAGAGGGTCATCCAGTCATCAGGGGAAACAGAACAGCATGCTATGGGGTGGCTCCGACAGCTTCTTTGTGAAGAGCTTGAACCTTAATTTTATCAAAATATAAATAAAGCGAAACCTTCCACCTTCTGTGTGTGTACGGGCTTTTGCTAAGTCATGATAGCCCTTAAACAGGGTTGTGATCCTCAGGTAGGGTGCTTCTCCAGCATGTGCCAGGCCAGAGTGGGTACGAAGCCTGCCTAAAGAAGATTCATTATTTTAGGAACAGCTTTTTAAAGCGTGGAAGCGTTCTCTTGTACACACAGTCAGGTTTAGCTGTAAAATGACCTAGAGCTGAGCGATGCCGGTGCCACTTCTTGAGCGAAGAAACCGAGGCAAAAATGTGTGGCGCATTTGCCATTTTTACAACTGAGAGGTTGCCTTGTTTTATGTCTCCTGGATAGTTTGAAAAAAAAATCATTGTCTCAAGTGGCTGGAGAAGGAAAGAGGAGTAAAAAGTGATGCAATTGTATTTTAATTAAAATATAAAATAAATACAACCTATATTCAGTGAAAATAGCATACGTATTAGTGGTTTGAAGTTTCTGATTTTTAAAATCTATTCCATATAGAGACAAAAATATGTTTAGAAGGTATCTCTAATTCATAGAGGTTCAGAGCCAATGCTGACTTGTATGTCTTCCATTAGTGTTTCTTATCAGGGCAATCTTTCTCTGATCATTATGTTCCTTACTGAGGAGTCTGACTTTTTAAGTAAAACACATCCAGGATGAGTTCTCCATTTTCCATCTTATAGTTCAGCTGGGCAAAAGTCCTGTGCAGTTTTGCTAATGAAACAGTTCCAGGTACTCTGATGGCTGATGAGTCTCATGAACAGAGCCTAAAAAGCCTGACAACTCGAGCAGTCACTGATAGTGAGAAGTTAGGTGTATGAGTAGACATTCTAAATAATATTTAGGATTTGAAGAGCAGAAAAAGAAATAGGTACAAGTTTTAAAGCAGAAGAAATAAACACAGCATGTTTGGTATATGGCAAAGAAACTTGTCTTTATAGGATAGACAGTGGAATGTTATTTTTTATTAAACCTCAATTGTTCAATTTTACCAATAAAAACTCAGGAGCCAGATGCTGGAGTGAAAACCTGATAGCTCAGAGAGGGAGAGAAAACACCAGCTGACCTTCCTCTTCCACCAACATTCCAGAAAGCGAGCTTTCTCCTACACCAACTCAAATATCTAAATCATCCTCAAACTGAACATCCCTCCCTTCTACTTCCAGTGTGTGTGTATCCATTCTTCTACTCTATATGGCTACTTCTTGTCAACTGGTTGCTTGTTCTACCTCTTAACCTATGGTTGAATTTATTTAATCCTGTTTACAATATTCAAGCAGAAAGTTCTTGGATTAAAGATGTGTGGTAGGGTTGAGTCACACCACAACAAGAAATAGGTTTTTTCCCAGTAAATAACACAATATCAGGGTTCGCAGTGTGATCAAAAATCCTATAATATTGGGGGATAAAACTGAACAAAAATAGAAGTAAACCGAGAAGTTAGGACCTAAATAAGAGGTATAGGAGTTTATAGACCAATGTGCATTTTTATGGCAAAAGATAGCTGGTTCTTACATGTTTGGTAAATAAAATGTAGTGCTGGCCAAGATCAAAGCTGCGTCAGGAGGATGGAGCCTGGGGATGACAGGTGGCTGGAGGGATGATGAGCAAGATCAAAGCTGCGTCAGGAGGATGGAGCCTGGAGATGACAGGTGGCTGGAGGGATTGATGAGTCATTGTTGCAAAGCAGGTCAGCATCCTTTGGACTAGGGACGGCGGTTATTTACTGAAGATGTCTCTTGTGGCTGATTAACCTTCACATGATGCTTACTTAGCAGATAGACAACAGCCTGAGACTGTGAAGAGTCAGAATTAAGAATTAGATGTAAACTAGACCTGACTGTTGCTGTTCTTGAAAGGCTGTGCTTTCTGAAAGACAGCCAAGAATGATCAGTCTTATTTGCCTCTCTCATGTTCACTGCAGAATTCACATTGCAGCTCACTTTGGCAAATCTTTATTAAGTTTTGCTTAGGAATTCTAATCAAGAGTATGAGAGAGAAGGATGATAATTGGTTTAAATTTTTTTAATTTAAAAATTATTGATTGGGTTGGAAGACAGTGTTAAGGGCGGCATAGTTACAGAGACAATTAGAAGTACAAACTCCCTTTTATGCCAAAGGGGTACCATTGACCATTTTGAACCCTTGATGTTATAGGTTTTTTAGACGACATTGGATAGTTGTAGTTAGTTGTTTTTTTAGGTTTGTAACTGTTACAAATAGGAATGTTGACTGTCTTGTGCTATGGGATTTATAGTGTCTTGTACACTGTAAAGAATTGGCACTCATATTGGCTTAATAAAGTGCTGATTGGCCAGTAGCCAGGCAAGAAGTATAGGCAGGGCAACAGGACTAGAATTTTGGAAAGAGAAAATGCAGAGGCGCAGTTGTCTTCCAGACACAGAAGAAGCAAGATGAGACCTTACTGACAAAAGTTACGAAGCCACATGGTTAAACATATACAAGAATTATGGATTACTTAATTATAAGCCTGAGCTAATAGGCCAAACAGTGTATATTAATATAAGCCTTTGTGTGTTTCTTTTGGACTGAATGGCTGTAGGACCGGGTAGGACAGAAACTTCTGTCTACAGTCTTGTACTATTCTATTTGAATCAATAGTTTTTCTTAGTTTATTTAAATGAGTGAGAGCAAGTTTTCAAATGACTAGAATATTAAATAATATCACAAATACTAAATATATACTATTGTGATATTTTCATTTTAGGATCCACTTCTGTGAAAAATTATAGCACAAAATAAATACTTAGCTGGTGATGAAGCAAGAAGCCTTCATCATTATTGACCATGTCAGCTCAAGAGATCTATTTCCTTACCTTGATTCTTATTCATGAGATGTTAATTTTTGGTAGCATTTATTAAAACAAAAGGAGTTATTTGCCATATTCCTATGGAACGAGTCAATTGTTATTTAAGTAGCTCAGTGTTTACCTCTGTGCCATGATATGTTTAGATCCTTTGTGACCTGGAAAAATATCAAAGAGAATGTGGAAGTTATTTTGAGTAGTGCTTCCCTCTCAGGAATGTAATTTGATAAGAAAGCCGTGTATCAACCAGACAGTTAATACAACATCATTATGAACGTGCTAGCTTCATTCACTTTGCATGGCAAACCATTTCAAAGAAGCCTAAATGTCAGCATTGGTAGATGTAATAAATTTTCTGACCCTAGTCTAGCTGTATCCTCTTTCCTTCTCCACCCCCTTTTGGGCATGCTTAGTAAATAAAATATCTGAAACCAGTAGACTAGTGGGCTGGAGTCAATGTGAGTTACCAATCACTAGCATGACCTTTGTTTCTTATTTGATATCTAAAGTTAGCTACTGTGGTGCTTGGCAATTGATGGATACAGAAAGAAGGGAAATAAAGCCAGTTCTTAGTTGTACAATATGTTTTTCAAAGTGTAATATGAATTCTTATGGTTTGCATGAAGACTATATATATTTTTTAAGTGTTAGTCAAAACTGGATTATTTCCTCAGTACCAGAATTCTCTCATTTTAATACACATAGAGGTATTTCTTAGATACATGGTTTTGGTGTCTATTTTGCAAATAAATGAGGACCTGTGTCCTCAGTTACAGGTCACATGAGGGGTCCAATTATAATAATTCCCTGACAACATGAGACTTTGGGCATAGTGAGGTCTTCTAACATGGGAGACAGTTGTATTGAATAGAGATGGCAACTTATACTTGTCCAACAAATATTTCTTTATTGTTTATGTCTTCGAGTAGATTACAGTTTGCTTGTTCAAAAGTAGTGATCAACAATATATTTTGAGCATAAGACAGAAGGGCTGAAATATGAACTAAATTACTGTCACTTAAGAAATGGGACAGTAACACAAACTTATTGATATCATTTTTATTATTTTTTCCATTTAAATCATTGATCTTTATCCATCTATGATCACATTAAGGAAAATTTTGGCTTCTCAGAATGTGGAATGAAAGTTCAATAAACTGCTGTAAGAAACCAGAGTGCTAGGCCGGGCGGTGGTGGTGCACACCTTTAATCCCAGCACTCGGGAGGCAGAGGCAGGTGGATCTCTGAGTTCAAGGCCAGCCTGGTCTACAAGAGCTAGTTCCAGGACAGGCTCTAGAAACTACAGGGAAACCCTGCCTCGAAAAACCAAAAAAAAAAAAAAAAAAAAAAAAGAAAGAAAGAAAGAAACCAGAGTGCTAGAAGCAGATGTGCACTTTATTAGAGAATAGAGTTTGTCACATAAATTGCAGGTTCAGATGTCGTTTCTTATTATACCACATAATTTTCATGATACCTCCCTGTACCTCAGCTGGGAATATTCTATCCCACGCTGTATTCTGTCTGTTACTGCTGATGCAGTAAATAGTGGCATCTTACGTGCAGTAAAGGTAGTCTTCTCGGAATGTTTTCCTCTTGGCAAACCTAGAGAAGGACAGAGAGAAAGAAAAGGTAAGAAACACACTTCAGGGACCAGCAAGAAACTGCTAGGACTTTCAGGTCCAGGAGTTGGAGCTAGGCCTCCAGAAGCCGCTTTAGGAAACTTGAACCAAGCTCATTGAGAAAATCCACATTGCTCTGAAGTTTGCTGTAGGCAAACCACATGGGCTCCTCTGTAAATGCTCTCAGCCAAGCAACTCATGAAGGAAGTTAGAACTCATACTTTGTTATCTGTGTGGATGGACTTTGTATAATACAGTGATTTCTTAGGGAAAAACATTTGTTCACCTTCACAGGAGATTTTTAAAAAGTCAATAATCCTGTCTTTGATGATGAAATTATTTCTTTCTGTGATCTCATCATACATTTTTATTATCCTTAATCTGAATCATTATTTCAGAAAAGATTAGTATATACATTTTTCTTAACGTGAATTTTGCATGTGAACTATGATAATTTGCCTATGTTAATTGATAATTATAAGATGTACAGTAATGAGAGTGATTGCGCAGCAAGGAAATCCTTCAACATAGTTTGATATAGCTCATCACAATTGTGAGGATATAAACAGGGAGAGGAGAAAGCAAGTCCTTTCATCTGGAATCATCTGGGCTCATTTCTTCTTAATAGTTAAATGGCTGCTTGTGATTATCTGTTCAATAGCCCTTGAGGAGCAGGTTGAACAAGTAGCAATTTTCTACCTAGGAGCATTTTAGATCCATTATCAGAGGCAAATGATTATCTTGTGGCACTGCTGCTCCTTAGGATTTAAAAAGGAAAATGTTAGCAATTAGGTAGTTGTAAAGTGATTTATATGATAAAAAGAGCACTGGAGTCGAAATAAGAAGACGCGGGTTTGAATTCCTGCTCCAATACCCATCAGATGTATGACCTGTAGGATGTTGCTTTTGCCACTCTAAGCTAACACTACGCTGCTTTGAAAAGGAACTGCTTAGCGCAGTCAGAGAATGGCTCCAAGGTTCGGTTAGGTGCTGTCTCTAAGAGTGCCTGAAACTTTTAACACCTTTGTAAAAGAAAGAAACTGTTTCTAATGATTCCCTTTTGTTGCTACCTTCTGCAGAAAGTGAGTGAGAAGGTTGGGGGAGCTGAAGGCACCAAACTGGACGATGACTTCAAGGAGATGGAGCGGGTGAGTCTTTACTTCTTAGCCTTCCCTTGGCATCAAGTTGTTCCCTGTAAAAAGGAAATGTGAAGCTGTCTGTACTAGAGACTCCAAATGTTCTGTTTCTTAAAACAAAACAAAACAAAACAAAAAAACCAGCAACAACAAAAGTCCCATCCTTTCGTTGCATGTTTGGAAATAGAAACTGGAAAGCATCCCGTCTTCTCTGTGTCCATCCAGAGACCAGAATCACCGTGAGGAAGAGGGGTGTGGTGCATTTTTCCTGGGAGCGTTTGTCATCAGTTTTCTAGTTAGGGTGCTGTGTGTAGACTGTGCTTGTGTGTGGGTGAAGGTGGAAAGCAAAGGAAAGAAAATGGAGAACGAAGTCTCAAACCTTGGAAGGATTTTGAGTCTCTGACTTGAATGGACTTTCCTAATGGTTCCTACAAGAGGAAGGTTAGGATAGTGAGGAGAGAGCTGTTTGGGAGTCCAGTTGACCTGGCCTAAACTCTGCTCCACCACTATTGTAAAAGTCCAGTTTTTTTCTTGGAGTTCCTATTTTTCTATGTCAGTAAATGAGAATACTAATGCTCACTTAAAAATGATTATTATTAACTAAAGACAAGTAAATCATTTAGCCTTCTCTCTGAAACGTTATAAGTTCTCAACAAGTGAGGCCGGAGTTGGTGAATTAAGACTTTTCCTCTTGCCATATTAGATGTATTTTCTCTTTCACTTTGAGACTGTTCATAGCAAGAGCTGTTTAGAGTTAAGAGGATGAGTGCCTGTTGAAATGAGGAAAGAATATTGTGGGAGGTTCTGGAAGAAACAGTCCCTGTTTTAAAGAGGATGTCATAAGCCCAGGATACACAGAAAGTACACTTAACCATTATTAATATTTTGCTTCTGCACACTATTATAACTGAATATTTTTCTTTATACTCTGGTTTGACTTCTCAGAAGATTTTTATGGGCCTAATCTCTTTGTTAGTCTCTCTCCTTTCCAGTGGGTTGCCTTGATACATTTCTGATGAGTTCCTGGCTGCTTCCTATCTCTTCAGTTTTCCTCCTGATGTGTTCATAGATAAACTAAAAATTACTTGGTTCCAGCATCTGTGGCATAGAATATAGATAATATTCCCAAATGTGTGGCATTCACAGTATAGATGGGAGGACAGAGGAGATATGGAACGACACAGTGATACAGCTAACTAAGCTCGGGGCTGGAGACTCTGATGACCTTCTGCTGGAACCATGGAGACCCAACAGGCATTGAGAACCTAGTATGTTTCAAGTAAAGGAAGGAACATGGAAGCAAACAGGAGAGAACATGGAGTTCCTGAAAAGATGAGGGCAAAATGCCCAGGTCTTGGGAAGTACAGCTGGACAGTTTCAGCCTGACCAGCCATTCTGCCTCAGTTTCAGGACAGGCTCCAAAGCTACAGAGAAACCCTGTCTTGAAAAACACAGAAACAAAAGGACAAAAAAGCAAAAGCGTTAGTCCTGACTTGCACATCTGCCCTGATTAAAGCTGATAAACTAGGTATCTGACTGTAATGCTAAGACAAGCCAGCGCTTTGTGTCTTAAATGAAACTAAAGAGCAAAGGAAATGTGGAGAATGGGGTTTAATCACTGCGCAGCTAATTAGATCTTTGGAGACTTATTTCGTTCTCTATGAAATCCATGCCAGTCGTACAGACTAATTAAAGTGAGACTAGCTTGCCAAGCATTTCACGTTAGGCAAATATCCACAGACTTCCTCAGAGTCTGAAGACAAAGTGCAGAATTTATGTCCCCTATTTCATCAAAAGACTCTGGCGAGTTTGTTTCCATTCTAGATACTCTTGTAATAATAAAGTAGACTTCTAACTGAAGAGCCTACCTGTGTTCCTGCATTTGTGTTTTCTCTATAAATTCATCTATTTGTATTTCAGCAAATATCCTTTTTAATTGAAATTCTCCAACTGAAGAGATTGAAATTGTTTAATCTATTGTACACATCCTTTGTCTTATCTGTGATTTCCTAAAGTGTGTACTCACCTTGTGCTGAGTGTATTGGGAGGCAGACTGTTTCTGCAGTCATTGAAGAAAGAGTACTTGCTGTGGATTTTGAATCTTAATAAGTTAGATACTCAGAAAAATCTCCTAAGTCAGTCTTTTCAAGCCTACCAAAGAATCACCATCTAACCTTTCGCAGTTGGGATTCTGTTCAACAAATGTTCGAGGTGGAGAAAGCTTTATTTAGTTGTACTCTCAGAGGTGCAATTAGTCAACAATATGAAATAAATTAGAGGTCTTTAGCAAGCAGCACTCCTGGGAGAGAGGTGGCCATTCCTAGAAGTTCTCTCTGATCTCAGCCTGATCTGCTCTGCTCCAGAGAAGCAGTGCCACCCCCGCCTGGCTCAGTCTTCAGTCTACCCTTCCCTAGCTGAGCTTGAGGCCTCTGGCTCTCTCCAGCAGAGCCTTGCCCTTAATCGTTGTGCTTTCTCTTAAGTGCCTTGCATGGAGTTGCTTTCATTTTAACTGTAAATGTTTTCATTGCTCATCAGTTTCATTCAATAGAGGCTAAATTTCTTTCTGTGATCCAGACATTTGGGGAGTTTCTTTATAAAGCTGCAGATTTTTGTTATTGCTGCCGTTAATCGAAGATTCTGGAATCTGAGGAACTTCTGGTTCCTTCTCTAATTTCCATCAGTTACTATAGTTATACTAAATGGGTGGAGGTTTTGATGAGCTGGTATGTAGTTGTCTTCATTAATTCACTTGAAAAAAATATGTAAATACCTCCATGTGCCAGACACTGTGCAAGGAATTGGAAACACAGAGGTTCATGAGACCCCAATCCCTGAAGGATCTTTCAATTTGGGTGGGGAAGAAAATGGGAATATAAATAGATATTAAATAGGACATAGTGCTTGGTGTCCTGGGAAGTATGTCCCATGAAAGACACCAGAGAGAGGACAAACACAGGTTTCTTAGAGCAGCAACAACTTCTAGAAGAGAGACTACTGAGCTGAATCTTCAACTCTTCTCTTATACTGCACACGAGTATCATACAAGATTCCCAGTCAAGGGGGTGAAATCTTTTTCTGCAACCTAAAAAGCATCTTGGAAAATTCTTTGTTCAAGTCACAAATTCTCTGGGGCTAGAAACATGGAAATAAACCCTTTAAATAAAAATAGAATTTCTAAAGGGTAACCTCAAGTTTTAAGAAAGGCAAGGTCTTGAGGGAGACTAGAAAAGCTGCCATTGCGATTGGGGGTGAGAGGGTGAGAACTGTTGGCAATGTGGAGAGAGCTGGTAGACGGTGGCCATGGTGGTTACCTCATGTCTCAGCTACTGCAGGAAGGGGGGTTTAGTCTCGTCCAATTCCTAGAGAAAGAACTAGGATTCCTGAATAGAAACCACCTGGCCCCCTTTGAGAGAGAGCGTCTGCTTACCAAAGCTGTGTTTTGAAAAGGCTACAGAAATCACCAAATTCCCTACCCGCTCACACTGAAACACAGGCTAAGCCCACAGTTCCCAGTTATGGGAGACAGGCTAGTCACTCCAGGAGTTTTGTAGCAAGTAATTTTCTACTAAGTATACACTTTAAAAAAGATACACTCTTGGTGTCCAGTGATGTGTCTGTCTCACATGGGAGAGAAGAGAGGAACGACGTGCAGACAGTATACTCAGAATGCCTTCTGTGAGTAGACTTGGGGTACACCATGATGCCAGGGTCTCCTTCATGGATTAGTAGTGAACAAGACAAGGGCTACTGGCCTAAGACATTCACTGGCTGTTGTAAGCTAAACGAGGGGCTTGAATCAAGAACAAGATGAGCTTCAAAGGCATCCTTCTGCTCTCCCTGACCTTCTCTGATGACAGCCTTCCTCTCAGTTATGTGTGTAGCGTGTATTTTCAAGCTATATTTGGTATGGGGTAATACCTAAGAAGATTAACAAAATTAAAATTAATATATTAGACTAACCAGAGCCTAAAACATCCTTCATTTTCAAGATATTATCTGCCTTTCTGAATATATGGTTCCTGCTTAAAGCAGGCGGTTTGGGGATGGCTGTTTATTCTCCCAGAGACAGTATGGAGATATTTAAAATACTGCTCTCGGATCAACCTGCCTTTCTGCCAGAAAGGCTTTCCCAGGTTGCAGCTTTCATCATCTCCCTGTGACTTATTTATTTAGCTGTTCTCTTTCAGCGCTTCTAGTGAGTATATGTATATTCTTAACTACAGTAATAGAATTAAAAACTTGAAAATATGTTGGTGTTTTATATGACGTTTTAAGTTCTTTGCCATAACCACTGGGAATTTTTCCTGATCTAAGTGGGCATTTAATTCATGTCATTATTATTGATTGCCAAACCCACAGACTACCTGTGCCACATATAAGCAGTTCTGCTTCTGGCACCTGACAATATGAAATAATGTTTTTCCTATTTCCATTGCTTTGTAAGAGATTCCATAGGTTCCATGTTTTCTATGTTCAGAAGATACTGATTTACTTTCTACAGAAGAGAACATTATTATATATTCATACATCTGTGTATGAAACAATAATCCCACTATGTCAGTTCACGACCTTTTAGTGTTCTGGTGTCTGATCCCTCCAGACTGGAAATAGCAACCTCATCCATAGATGAAGCATGGCATGCTCAATAAAGCTCGGGGGTCAGCACATTCTTTTAGGAAATCTTGGGCTGCAGAGTCTTTGCCCTCTGTGTTGTAACTCCTCTCTAGGGCTATTGAAGCCACCAAAAGGATTCACAGGCAATACTTATGTCAATGCCTGCAGCTATGTTAAAAGAAACAAACCAAAATTTAGAGGACACTGAAATTAGAACTTTTTATTATTTGTGCAGTAAAAAAGAAATGTTAACTTTTTTTAATCTTTTAAGGTGTGAAGATTTGTTTATGGTGTATTTCCAAACCTATCTACAGTAAAGAGATATTTAAGAAGATTAGTAAAATTAAAATGGATATACAGTAATCAGAACCTAATTCCTTCCTCATTTTTCAAATTATTAGTCATACTTTCTGAATACATATGATATCTGCTTTCACAACAAGACAGTTTGGAAACAGGCTGCTAACTCTCAGGCCACAGAGAAGGATGTCTTTGACTCTCATCCTGCCTTGTGGCTTACTGGCATAGTTTTGACCATTGGCCATAGTTTGGAAACCCCTTATTTAATTTGAAAATGCTGTTTCCTCTGTGAGTGGAGCATAGAAGTAGGCATTCCAAAACCACTATATACATGGGGGGTTCAAGGGACGACCTCCAGTGTCTGGCCACAGCTCCCACATCGTTTGTCTCCTATTCATAGCTGGGTGTCAGCCAACTTGTCTGGGAATGTAAGGCCCTTGTTTTAACTTCCATCTGCCAGTAGGACACATTGGGATCCAGAAGCTTGTGTTAGTGTATCTGGATGGTTATGGGGATCCAAACTCAGGCTGTCAAAAAACACTATACCGCAGTGAGCTGTCATCTCAAGAGAGCCATTTCTTAGTTTGTCTGTCCTGCTGGACTCATAGCTATATATTTCAAGACTGGTTAATGGGAAGGAATCTAATGTATTGAGAGTCGCTAGAACCTTGGTATTAAGAAGATGGAAACAGGAAGTTGGAGAGATGGCTCAGTGATGAAGAGCACTGACTGTTCTTACAGAGGACCTGGGCTCAATTCCCAGCACCCACATGGCAACCCACAGCTGTGACTCAAGTTCCAGGGATCTGACACCTTCACACCAATGCACGTAAGATTAAAAAAAAAAAAAAAGATGAAAAGCAAGCAAACAAAACCCCCAGAGATAGCCATAGTAAAATTCTTTTTAAAAAAATGATTGAAGAGTAAACAGACAAGAATCTGTGAAGCATATGCGTTTGTGATGCTTCCTTTAAAACAAAACCATATTTTACTTGGGTTTACAGTACCTAAATATGAACCTATGTTGTATACATTCACAATTCATTTCCTTTTAACAGCCTTCTCCAATATCCCCTGTGTTAGAAACAAAAATCAAAAAACCAAACAAAACAGCAACAACAAAATCCACTGCTGTAAGAAACACTCAAAAGCAATAGGTTAATTATTTTAACTCACAGTGGTTCTGATGTTCCATTCTAGGGTTAGCTGGCTCGTTGCTTTGGGATGAGTATTGATGCAGAACACCATGGCAACAGCAGCATGAGGCTTAAGGCGGCCGTTCAATGCATGATGGCTGGGATGCAGAGATGAGAACAGATACAGCCATCAAAGGCATAGTTTTAGCTAATTCCATTTGCCAAAGCAGGCCCTGCCTTCCACAGTTTTCACCAGCTCTCAGTACTCAGTTGTGAGCCCCTCGGTGAATTAATTCACCGTTCATAGCAGAGCCCTCATGACTCAGTCACCTTGTACTGTGTGGCTCCACTTGCTAGGGAACCAAGTCTTCAGTTCACAGACATTGGGAGGAGATGCTTCATATTCAAAGCGATATACTGTACTTTCCCAATCCCAGGCATGATTGACTAAAAATGGAAGCTAGGGAGAGCTCAAAAATAGAAGATATTTTAATTAAGAATATACCAGATGCTGGGCGGTGGTGGCGCATGCCTTTAATCTCAGCACTCGGGAGGCAGAAGCAGGTGGATCTCAGTGAGTTCGAGGCCAGCCTGGTCTACAAGAGCTAGTTCCAGGTCATGTTCCAAAGCTACAGAGAAACCCTGTCTCAAAAAAAAAAAATACACCAAAAGTCATTTTCTGATTAGGAGATTTTGACAATGTAAAAGCAAACAGGTGTATATCATAAGCTCAAAGTTAAATTGTGCTGTTCTTACATGGGGTTAAGCTCTTGCTAGTTTTAATAAATGATAAATCTCTTTGCCTATGCTACTAGATATAATGTAAAGAGAATATATATAGGCTGGATATTGCCCATTTAGGTATATGAATGGCTTTCCTAGCAGGACCCTAACAAGGTGTATTAAGGATTGTTGCCACTTGTGGTCTTTATTTGTCATTGTCTGATGCAATCAGTTTAGTCAGAATCTCGACGATAAAGAACAGAAGGTTTCTTCTTCTGAAAGATCTCTTTGGACTAGTGAACAGTCATTAGGCAATTCCATTCCATCTCTCTTTCCAGAAACTCCATAGATGGCCGTCGGGGAGGACTTTGCTTTCATAACCATGTTGCTAGTTATGTGAACCTGGGAAGTTCATTGTCCCTCTCTTAATCTATGAGTTGTACATTTTAAAGGTCAGGGATTGGGCTACTGTACTACTGATTTCTTACTCTTGTGTCCATTATCTCTATCAGATGATACCCCAGGAGGATTCAATAAAAAGTAAAGGGCCAGTGAAAAAATTTCTAAAGGCTATTCTGTGTTGTGCCTATGTCCTGAAAAGAAACCTCAGAAATAACCATATTGGAAGAAATTCTTTTCAAAAGTGATAAGTGCCTAAAATATATTCTGTACTGAAAGTGTAAAGTTTAATGTGAACCTACACAGCTTCTGTTCCAAATGCCTGTTCAAACTGTACAGAAGTTCATTGAGTTGTATAGACTGTGGGTTTGGTTAATTTTGGTATGTGATATTTTCATGCCAATTTTTATAATAAAGCTTAGAAAGTTAAGGAAAGTGAATTTCAAGTGAAGATTGTATTAGACTCCATCAAATAGTTCAATGGACCTTGTCTGGTATTGATAACAGAAGTGCTGGAGGCATCTGCATTAGTGAGCACAGAGTCCAGAAAATCTGTGTTTCAACTTCTTAAGAGACATTGGTCAGACCATTGGGAGCACAGATTTCTTTTTGTCTCCATTCCATTTTAATGTTGAATTCTACTCTGGGGATCAAACAGAAGACTCTTAATATTTTTGTTTCTAAGGTCTCTGGAGATCTGGGACTACTGGCTTCATCCCCCTGAATGGCTTCCCATATCTTTCTTGCTAATCCAACTATGGACAATGTACAGTAGGCATTGTTGCTGCAGCCTCTGTTGAGAAGGCAGAAGAGCTGGGAATAAAGGGCCTAGCAAGTCAGTATGGTAGTGTCACTTCTGCAGGGTCAGGTTCAGATATTTACCATACATGAGAGTCCCTTAAGTGTTGAGGACCGTCATGATTAACCAGAGGATATGGTGGCAGTTTTTTGTTCCTGACCCTGTTGGATTGTTCCTCTCAGGTCCCCAACCCCAATCATGGAAATAAAAAGTGCCTTTCATCTATGGTGTGGTATCTTCTGGAATTGGGGAGAAATATAACTTCATATCTTCTTGTGGGGACCTTTCATTTTTAGGGAAAACAGAACAGTTTGGAGCAAGCTTCTGAATCTCTCTGTATCTGTTTTCTCCTTCATATAACAGTGCTTAAATCTTTTGATTATTGGGAAGGATCTAGGGAAAGTTAGAAACATGTCAACCCCTAGCAGAAGATGACACTACAGTATCAAATGAACATTGGGTGGTTCAAGTCTCAAGTCTTCTAATGATTTCTTTCTTAGAAACCTTGATCCTTGGAGCCCATTTCCTCCTGGCAGGGCCCCAGAGGGCACCAGAGGGCACCAGATACATTTGGCATCTAGTTCCTCAGTCCCGGTCTGTTTTGTAGTCAGTAGGAGATTCTGTTTGAGCTCTCGTGTTCTCTGCACTTTCTGCATGTTTACTCTGTATACAACCTTGACCTCTTTCCACTGGCATCAACATTCCATGACTTGAGTCTAGGAAGCTGCCTGGCATTTTGATAAAACTGCCAGGTCCTCCATTTGCTGTTTTCCTCTCCAGGAGCCGCCACTCCATTAGCACCAAGCATCCAGGCCTCAAGTATCTTAAAATTTTGAGTCAGTCAAAAGGACAAGGGTATAGGGCTCACCAGCATACTAATGCATCCAAGAGAGAATAGCTGTAAAAGTTATTTTTTACCATTACCATTACAGGGCCACAAAGAAAATAATGTGGCTTTGTTTATCTTCCTAATCACAACTGCATGGTGAATTATGACTTTGGTGGAATAAGAAGTTATTAAGTATTGAAAAATCAAACAAGATAAGATGTTTTAATAGATACTGAATACCCGGGTGGTGGTGGCACACTCCTTTAATCCCAACACTCGGGAGAGAGGTAAGTGGATCTCTGTGAGTTCTAGGCCAGCCTGGTCTACAAGAGGTAGTTCCGGGATAGCAAGAGAGGTTACACAGAGAAACCTTGTCTCAAAAATCCAAAATCAAAATAAATAAATAAATAGATACAGTTTAGAAGAAAAAGAAATTTACTTCATACAAAACAGGTTTCACTATATACAGTGAGTTGTGGAGATCGGTTCAGAATCCTTACAGTCCTATAAAAAGTGACAAAAATATTCTCAATGGTAGAGAAGTCGGTTGACTCCTGTTAGTCTTCTCTGATATGAGTCAATGGCTTCATGGAGAAGAGAAAGTGGCTCTAACGATGTTCCCCTAACCCGACTGTGTGGAGAGTGCCAGGGTGGATTCTGGAGGAAATGCTGACCTTTCACTGTGTTTTGAGACAGGACTTTTAGTGTCAGAATTTGGTATTTAAAATTAACCAAATATTCAGGACCAACTAGGTGTGTTTACTGAGGACATTTATGCTCTGAGGATGTTGTCAGAATGTCCATAGGCAGTATAAGCAGAATTGAAGACATACTCTTTTTAAATTATTATTGTTGTTGTTCTGATTTTATTTATTATGCCCCCACCATGTTCATGATATATATGTGGGAGTGTGTATGTCACGGTATGATTGTGGAGGTCAGAAGACAGCTTTGTGGAGTTACTTCTCTCCTATGTTTGTGCGGATTCCATCAGAACTCCAGACTGGCTGATAAGCTCTATCCATTGAGCAACCTGGATGTCCCAGCATTGTTCATGAAAGAGAAACCTGTTGCCAAGTGTGGCCCATTTGTGGCATCTAGTAAAAGTTTGAAGGCAAAAGGTTTCTGACAAACTCTGTATTAATTTTGCTGAAAAGTAATGAAGTATGTTTTGAAGAAAATTTCTGGAAGTTACCAGTTTTCCTCTTGTGTGGCTCTGCTTTTCAACAGACAGTGCTCGACACCAAGTCACCTTTCCCTCCAGCTGCTCCTCATAGTGTCGCACCTGCTCCTGCAGGACTCCTCACTGCTTGCTTGCCCCACTGGGGTCCTATGTAGGCTTCAGAAAACTTTAGGCTTTAAAGCAAATGTGTACCATTTATCATATTTATATTTTCATTTCAGAAAGTGGATGTCACCAGCAGGGCTGTGATGGAAATAATGACTAAAACAATTGAATACCTTCAGCCCAATCCGGGTAAGTGTTGTCTTGCGCAGTTGGAGTTCCCACAGGTTAGCCTCTCACTGATTGACAGGTCGGATTTGGTAGGTTTCCCCTTCCTGTGAGGGAGGGTCCATTTTAAAGCTCATGTTAAAATGCCTGCAAAATAGGTGGTATTTTATCCAACTGTGGTGTCCTTAACAGTAAATGTGTACAGCTTGGGTGACACATCATGTCAGGGTAGCTATAACTTATTTTCAGCTGATCGTTAATTTTTCAAGAAATGGTAAGAAAGAGCATGAGACAGTTTAGGAATTGGTTGTGATGACTTCCAAACGATAAGGAAAAGAGTAAGCCAAATATTTTTGTGAAGTACAAGTAGTTTGTGCTTATATGGTATAGAGGGCTGTCCCTCCTCTTCTTGCACATCATAGGCCAGCATAAGTTCCTGCTAACCTCTTGCAGTATATCTGTAATGTGGGAAGTCCTTCCGTGTATGTGTTGCTTTTACTGATTAATGAACAAAGAAGCTGCTTGGGCCTACAGCAGGGCAGAATAGAGTTAGGTGGGAAAACTAAACTGAATGCTTTGAGAAAGTAGGCAGAGTCAGAGAGACACATGTCTGCTGGAGGAGAAAGATGCCTGCACACTGATACTGGTAAACCATGAGCCTCATGGTAAAATACAAAATAATAGCAATGGGTTAATTTAAGATGTAAGAGTTAGTTATAAGGAAGCCTAAGCTAATAAGCCAAGCAGTGTTTTGATTCAGTTTCTGGGTGTTTATTTTGGGGCTGGGAAGCTGGGAAATGAATGAGTAGCCTCTGCCTAGAGATCTGAGACAGGAATTATAGTAGACATAATGAGAGTCCCTAGAAGACAGAACCAGGTATGGCTGCTGCTATCTATCTCTGTGGTCCTAGGTAGAGCAGAGCACACTAGCCTCCATCATAAGCTTTCTTACATTGTATAGGCTTTAGTTCCTGACCCCAGCTACAACTTGAAGCAACACTAAATGCACTGCTGGGGAAATATGAGGATTTGGAAAGCTAGTGGCCCTTGAGTCTTGTTTCTTTGGGAATTTCACTTAAGGTTCTAGGTCTCCGGGAGTCCTTAAGATCCAGGCAATGATTTCAGTCTCAGTGGGTTCAGATGCAGGGTCTAAGTGGCAAAGGGGAACAAGAGAGTGTGGGGAAGAAGCAGAGAAGTGCTGAGGTGCTGAGGCTGCAGGCTCCCTCCTGAGTCGCGGCTGCTGACTGCGGCCTTCTTCTGATCTTTACTCACTACAGCAGCTCAGTTACTATCCCCAAAGTGAATCAGTGATGTAGAAATGATATTCTCTCTATTTTCCCTTAAGCCATATTAGAGATGAGATGATGTGATAGAGGAAACATAGAAGAAAATATGAAAGATACAGAAATGAGTTTAACTGATCATAGACCAGATAAGTTTTCAAGCTGATATGTAAGCAATGTTATGAATACCAAGAAGCCAAGTTTCATGTCGCTGCCTACCTTCTAGTGTTTATATTCCACAGAGGTACAAAGATCTCATAGACGCACACACATTTATTCAAACAATGGTACTAGGTCAAGTCTTGAAATGATAGCTGCTCACCTCACCTTGCTTTACCATAGTGATGGTTTTATAGAATCAAGAAATGTACCTATTTTCTTTGCAGAAATCCTTAACCCCATGTTTCCTTCATCTTCATGTGTGAATTACATTGGTAACTAACTGTTGTGGGACATGGTGTCAGGATGGAGAGGAGAAAGATGGTATTTATCAAGGCCTATTGCAGCTTCAGTACAGTACCAATTACATACAGTCTCATCTTAAAACATATCTTACTTTATTTTTGACAGTTCCATACATGTATATATTATGTTTTTATCATATTCAGTTAGTTTCTCTCTTCTTTTTCCCTCCCCTCACAGATACTTTTCTACTTCCCGACTAATCCCCCTCCTACTTCCACGTCTTTGTTTGTGTGATCCTGTGAGTGTATTAGGGTTGCTTACCAACCTGGGTGAGGGTTCTCTGCAGCAGCACAAGCAATTTATGAATGGCCTATACCCTAGAAGATGAGTCCCTCTCTCTCCAAGAGGCTATTAACTGCCTCTAAATCATTGAGGGGAGGTGGAGCCTGATGCATTATTTCCTCCCCATTCATAAGGGAATATGGAGAGGCTTAATCTTGTAGAGAATCACACCTCCTGTGGGTTGAGTGAAAGATTCACATCATGCCCTAAACACTGTATCCCATAATGCTCCTCTCTTCCTTCAATTCTTATATTCTTTCTACTTTTTCTACTACACTGTTCCCTAAGTGTTGAGAGACTATGGAGTAGATATCTCATTTTGTGTTGAGCACTCAATATCTTATTCTCTCAAACTTTACCAGTTGTGAGTTTGGTAGCATGGAAGTTTCTGTCCCGCCTGGTCACACCATTGTATACTCCCAAAGAAACATAGAGGCTTATATTAGTTATAAACTATTTTACCTGTTAGCTCAGGCTTAATATTAACTAGCTCTTACAATTTAAGTTAACCCATAATTCTTGTTTATGTTTTGCCATATGACTTGGTACCTTTTATCAGTGAGGCATTCTCATCTTGCTTCCTCTGTGTCTGGGTGGTGACTTCAGACTGAGCCTGTCCTCTTCTCAGATTTCTCCTAGTCTGGTCTCCCTGCCTATACTTCCTTCCTGGCCACTGGCCAATCAACGTTTTATTAAACCAATAAAAGTAACAAATCTTTACAGAAAACAAGAGTATTATCACACCGCATTCTGCAATAGCTGCTATCTATCTACTATAGAAGTAGCTTCTCTGACCAAAGCTGACAGTAGCACTAATCTGTGGGCAAAAATGAAATATTTAGAAAAATATTTGAGGAACAGCATGGCCATTTAGCAAAGTAACTGTTTTAGGCTACCCGTGAGGCCTGTGTCCTCCCTATCCTGGGCTTTTTGAATTAAATTGGAGGCAGGCATGCTTTTTCTCCCTTGAAGTGAGCCTCAAAATCAAGAAGAGATGAGGGCCCCATAAAAGACATGCCACGGTTGCACTAAGGCACGTCTTGCTTGGTTATTGCAGGATCCACAGCTGAGTAAGACAGTTGATAGTTTTCCTATAGCAGCAGGTAAAGAACCTGCTGGTGATAGGAGGGCTAGCTAGCATGGAGGAACCTTCCAGCTCAGTTCAGGTCTGTTTCTCTACGTCCTCCTATCTGAGGGTGTGGTATCTTCAAGAAAATGATCTCTCCATATGGATCATCTGTTTCCTTGCTATGGTAAATGGAGCAACAGTGAACATGATGACGAGGCCATCTGTGGAACCTCTGCCCTGACTCCCATAGTGCTTGCACTAGTTTCTACTCCTGCTGTGGACGAGTAAGGGTTCCCATTGCGTTCTCCACACTCATCATTTGTTCTGTCACGAGAACGACTTTCTGACTGGATTAAAATGAAATCTCAAGGGAGTTTTAGTTTTCATTTCTCTGATGACTAGCAATTTTAACGTAGATCTCGAACACTTTCAAAAAAATATTTATTTGCCATTTGTAACATCGTCTGAGATCTCTCTGTTCAGTTCCATAGCTGTGTTTTCAACTGGAGTGTTTGTTTTTTTATTGCATGTTTTTTTTTTTGAGTTCTTTGTGATCTGGGTATTAATTCTCTATTAAATGTACAGCGGTCAAAGATCATGTCCCATCCTGTAGGCTGTATCTTTATAGTTGTTTCCTGACTTCATGAGGTCCTATTTATCAGCTATTGGCCTTATTTCCTTAGCATTTAGGTCCTATCCTGAGACCTTACTTATTCCCTTATGATGATGTTTTCCCTATTTTTACCTCTAGCCATTTCAGGCATTTCAATATTACCTTAAGGTCTTCCTTCTGCTTGGGGTTGATTTTTGGAGAGGTGAAAGATAGGACCTAGATAATTTTTCTGTATGGAGATACCCAGGTTCCCAGCACCATCTCTTGAAGAGGCCACCTTTCTTCAATGAATATTTTTAGTGGCTTTGTAAAAAATCAAGTAGCTATAATTGCTTGGGTTCAAAACTGAATGCTCTGTTGTAGTCTACTGATATCTTTTGCGCCAGTACCCCACTGTTTTCCATCCATGGTTCTGAACTATAACTTGATATGAGGTATAGTGAAACCTCTAGCCTTACTATTCCCCCACTCTGCTCAGGATTACTTTGGATGTCTGTGCTTCCAGATGAATTTTAATGTTTTTTCTATTTATGTGAGGAATAGCATTAGAATTTTGATGGGGATTATGTTGAATATATAGATTGTGTTTGTTAAGATAGCCATTTTTATAATGTTGATTCTTCCAATATGAGTGTGGGATATATTTGCATATTCAAGTGTCTCCTTTAATTTTTTTCCAGTATTTTAATGTTTCAAAGGCCTTTCACTTCTTTGGTTGGGGTCATTCAATTTTTGTATATATGGAATTTATCAATCAGATGGTTTCCTCTATTTCTTCCTCAGCATGTTGGATATTGGTATATGGAAAGGCTACTGATTTTTGAATGTTAATCTTGCATATTGCCAGTATGTTGTAAGTGTTGATCAATTCTAGAAGTTTTCTAGTGGAATCTTTATGGTATGATGTATCTACAAATAAGAATAATTTCTTTTCCCTTTCCTTGTATGTTTTCTTTTAAATTGCTTCTCTTGTGTTATTGTTCTTGCTAAGGCTTCCAGTACTATAGTGAATGAGTATAGACAAAGTGGACAGACAGCCTTGTCTTGTTCTTGATTTTAGTGGAAATGCTTTGAGTTTTTCCCTATGTAATATAATTTTGCCTATAATTTTGTCACACATTGCCTTATTGTATTCAGATATGCCCCCTCTGTTACCATTTTCTTTGTAACTTTATCATGAAAAAATGTTGGATCTTGTGAAAGGCCTTTTCTACATCTATGTGATGATCATATAATTTATATCCTTAGACCCATTTATATAATTTATTACATTTACTGAGTTTTATAAGTTAAAATGATCATAGATCACAGTGAATGATATTTATGTGTGTTCTTAAATCCAGTTATTTAGTTTTCAGATATTACACACCCCATGTGTATATATGTGTGTGTTTATATTGACTTTATACTTGTTTTGTAAAAGAATAATAAATAAAGAGAGGGGGAGTTACTTCTATCTCTGTTTTGTGGAATAATTTGAGAAGCATTGTGGTAGCTTTCTTTTAAAGATCTGGTTCACCATTGTACCCTTCTAGGCCTAGATCTTTTTCAGTTGGACATTTTTTCATTCTTTCTTCTCTTCTCTCTTGTTTGTTATACTACTAGATGTGTTTAAATTATTTAGTTCATCTTGATTTAACTTTGGTAGGGTATGTGTATATAGAAATTCATGTATTTCTTTTACTTTCAATCTCATGAAATACATGCTTTAAGGTCTGTTCCAATAACCTTATGAATTTCATTGGTATGTATAATAATTTTTCTTTTAACAGCAATTTTCCTAATATAAAAATAAAATATAATCAATTCATAGTTTAAAATGTATTAAAAATACATGGCTCAGTGATTGTGTAATCTTCATGCCAGCCTGATAGCCTCGTTCAGACTCTTCTGAACACACAGAAGTCCAGATGCAGTATTGTACCCCTAGAATTGCAGCATGTCCATATCAGGAGCTGGGGAGCAGAGGCAGCAAAATTCCCAGACCTTGAGGGCCACTTTGACTGGTATATGAAGAACCAAATGAGAGAAACCCTGTCTCAAATCTCAAACAAGATGAAGAAGATGAACTGACACCTACCTGAGGTTGTCCTCAGCCCTCCACTTACATACTGTAGAACACCTGTGTCTGCACTAATACACTCACCAAGAACATACACGTCATATGCTCTGTAGTGGTTTGGAAGGAAATGGCTTCCAAAGGAATCAGCACTATTAGAAGGTATGGCCTTGTTGGAGTAGGTGTGGCCTTGTTGAAGGAAGTATGTGTCACTTTGAGGTCTCATATATGCTCAAGATACTGCCCACTGTCTCAGCGTTCACTTCCTGTTGCTTTTAGATCAAGATGTAAGGACTCTCAGGTCCAGCATCATTTCTTCTGGCATGCCGCCTTGCTTTCTGCCATAGCAATAATGGACTAAATTTCTGAAATGTAAGCAAGCCACTAAATTAAATATTTTCCTTTATAAGAGTTGCCATAGTCATGGTGTCTCTTCACAACAACAGAAACCCTAACTAAGACATACATAGCATGTTCACACACACACACACACACACACACACACACACACACTGTAATGCAGATTTTTAGTAAAGACCCATCACTATTTTCCTTAATTTCAGTGAAATTATAGTATGTTGCAGGTAGGTATGTTGAGCTGACCATTACCTTTTCACAAACTCACATAGGTTTTATAATGTGAGCTTACTTGGAAATATTATTTTTGGAGGGATTTTCAGATGAATTAACTCTAAATTTAAGAGTGAGCCCTGAACCCAGTACTAGCCTCCTTAACAGAAAAAAAAAGACACTGGGAAACACAGGGACGTGAACAAGTGAATACTAAACATTGGAATTGTGCTGTCAGAAGCCAGAAAGTTCCAGGAGCCACACCATGCAGAAGAGGTGAGGGTCTCCCATAAAGCTTTCACAGGGAACCAACCCTCTCAACAATTTGAGTTCAGATCTCTGTCATCCTGTTGTAAGAGAATAAATCCCACACTTTGAAGCCAATCAATTCTGTGGCGAATTGCAATAGTAGTGCCAGAATGTGATATTGCTGGGTAGGCTTGATTACCCCCTGCACAGAAAAACAAAATAAAAGTTAGGCCAAGGTGTTTAAGAAATGACCAGGTATCTTAGTTACTGTTGTATTGCTCTGAAGAGACAAGTCTGACGTTGACCAAGACAACTCATAAAAGATAGCATTTAATTGGAAGCTTGCTTATAGTTTCAGAGGGTTAGTCCATGATCATAATGGGAGGAAGCAGACAGGCATGGCACTGGAGCAGTAGCTGAGAGCTTTACATCTTAATCTGGAAACAGCAGGCAGAGGAAGAGGGAGAGGGAGAGGGAGAGGGAGAGGGAGAGGGAGAGGGAGAGGGAGAGGGAGACAGAGAGAGAGAGAAGACTGGGTCTGGCCTAGCCCTTTGAAACCTCAAAGCCCACCCCTAACAACCACTAATAACACACTTCCTTCAGTAAGGCCACATCTACTCCAACAAATCCACACCTCCTACTCCTTCTAGTTTTTCTCAAGCAGTTCTACTTTTTGGTAATGGAGAACCTCCAAATATATGAGCCTGTATGGTCCTTTCCTATTCAAACCACCACACTAGCTCACATATCTAGGATACATTTATCCAGAATGGAAACCCAGGTCTGACTGCCTCCCAAGCCCATGGCCATTCATACATGATTCTGCCTCTGAGAAGGATGCTATACTTCATTTGGGTGCAGGAAGTCCTTTGCTTTTAGTGTATGTATCATGGGAATTCAGGAAAGAAATAGCTTGTGGGATTGTGTTGTTTTGTTGTTTTGATGATAGATCAAAAGAGGTAATTGGAGCAAATGAAATTTTTAGAAACACATCATAATAATGTTGATATTTGTCATTGTAATTATTTTATGACTCTGAGAATTGAATGGACAAATGCCACCTAGAAAAGAAACTCAGGCAAATTCACATTTTCTCCAGAAAAGGAGTTATTTATGAGTAGATAACATAAAAATGCAAATAAATGTCAAACAAAATTAGATGTAATAATTCTATATAATTTAAACAATTAATATTGATAACATGACAGAGAGGGTTTTCTTTCTCTGATATTTTTATCCTGGAAACAGGCATCACACGAGTTCCTAAAAGGTAGCTAGTTATCATAAGTTGATAACTGAAAGCCAGCTGGTTGTCCTCGGGAAGGAGACACAGGAGTTTAACCAATACCCAGAGTACTCAGTGCTTTTGCATAGCAAAACAGAGAGAATCCCCAACTTGTCTATATCTGGTCCCTACTCGGCCTCGTAGGAACTAAAGCTGGACTAAGGAGTTTGGACATTGGAACCGAGTGTACACGATCTGGCTTGAGTTAGGTGAGGATTGTGACTGGTGCCGAGGAACAGATTCTTACAGACAGGATAATGGGATCTTGGGAAGCTCCACTCCGCAGGTATTTAAAGAGCACCCCTCTCAGAGCACCAGCCTCCCTGTCGCTTTCACACCTCACAGTTCGAGACTCTTAGAACATTTATAGCCTTTAAACCCAGTTCTTATAGAAAAGGCTATGAAGGAGAGCTTGTTCGATTTAGGAATTTATGAAGATACTTTATGAAGGTCCTTCTTCATCCCTGACCTCCAACAGAGTGGCATTTGAAAATGGCAAATCTGATCCTGTTGTGTTACATAAAACATTAAATTGTTTCTCATGCTTTTAGAATTAATCTGGCTTATAAGACTCCCCACCCAGCCCAGCTGAACTGTCCATTCCCTTTCGTCATGCTCTCCCATCCAGCTGAACCGTCCATTCCCCGCCATCATGCCCAGTGACAGCTCTTTCAGGTCCTGTACCTATCTCACTCCGGCTGCATTCTCTGGGCTCATGGCAGGCACGGGCAGCCAGTCGGCTCTTGGAAGTGACAATGTGAGTTATGAAGCATAGCTGGCTGGTGAATTACAGCCTCTCCACAAGGGACAGGTGGAAGAAGTCTTTCTCTTCCTCAGATTATCAGCCCCACAGATAAACACAGCATGTATCACCTGCATTTTCTCTTTATGTAAACATCAGTTCTAGAATACGGGTGGGCAAAACAAAAGTTTGATAAAGATTTGATAGTTAACTCCTTGGTTTGTGTACTGCAGGGTTTTCTTTCCTTTCGATAAAGAAATGAACAATCAGATTCCCATCAAGACAGTTTTAGATATCTTAATCTCCTGAAAATTCCCTTCTTACTGATTCACTGGCGGTGTCCCCTCTACTAGGTGGACAGCTGTGGCCAGATGACAGCATGGGGTCTCTCTAGGCTTGCCATAATTTCCGTGCCAGAGGCCTTTTCAGTTTTCATGGAGCAGTTGCTCTGACCCGAATGTTATAATACAATATAAATTTCCAAGCTCCTCGGGGGAAGAAGCAGCTCACGCATGGGAATTATTATGCAGAGCAGACACTTGCTGTTCTGCAGAGGAGCTTTCCCTGATGCATGTGTGCTGTTTATGCAGCGTGCTTGAAATCCGAGGTATTAAGTTGGGGGTGTTGGATTTCTGTTGAGTTGTTTTTTTAAAAAAAAATAATTTCATTTCTCACTTATGGAATATTACCTGTGGGAGTAAAAGCATGCTGCATGAATTTTTAAATGCTTCATTAATCCATGGGATAATTTTATATTAAAATTGTATTTCTTCCCACGGGCTGTTCTTTTAGTCTTCTCCTTCCAAAGATGAATAATTAATAAATATTAAATCATGATAATCAGGTATTTGTTGGTAGTGGAACTGAGCATGAATTACATGTCATTTGGCACCCATTTAACTGAATGGTTGGTTGGACAGCACATTAATTTTCTGTTGGGCAGGAGGGCCTGATCCTTCACATCTTTGCCCTCTGTGTGTCCATATGTGTGTATTTACTCATAGACAGAGATTTTACTTTCCTAACTCTTGACACTGAGAAGTGATTCAAAACATATGAAGGATAGATTCCCCTCTACAATTATGAGAAAGTGTTGAATTTCAGAGGAATAATTCTTCTGAGAATAAACACAATAATGAAAAAACATATCTGGAGATGGGCAGTATATTATATTTATTTATTGAAAAGACTAGATGGCTTTCCTCATTTTACAGAATCGTTTGGAAATATATTGCAAGTTGCTAATTGTCTAGTCATCCTTTCTGGCAGCTAACTGACCCTAACTGACCCAGAACAAACATCATTAAAGTAGACAAGTTTGGGGATTCTATCTGTTACAGAAACTTTGATGCTGTAAATGTGTACTGTGTGGAGTTTCCCCAGCCATCACTCTTGGGGGTTGTTGGACCACTCCCTACTATTGATTTTAGCTCCCCCTTACCTTAGAGTATAGAACAGCTAAGGTAGACTGGAGTGCCTGTTACTGCATTCAGCTTAGGAAGTGTCCTCAACGCTGATGAGATAAAAAGACAGCCCGTCCTGTGCTGAGGCTGGAGATTCTCCTGTGTTTGGAGACACGAGGCAGAGTCTGAGAGAAGTTCAGTCTCAGGCCGTCCCCCACCAGTGTCATATCACCAAATGCCACTCTTTCCTCTAAAAAGCCACTTAAGCGAAGACTCCTAATGTTAGTAAAGTGATGCTTGTGTGTGTTTTTTAAAAATTGTACCAAGTATTTTATGCTCTTGGGGAGCAATTGCTTGCTTTCCCAGGGCATGCTGTGAGATCTTTGTTGGCTCCTTGCAGCATCTCGTCCTGAGGTGGGAAATATTTGCTGTTCGTGTCACGAGTTCCTACAGCTGCTGGGTGTACCACAGCACAGTGTCTTAAAATACCACCCCGCTGCTTCCCACGCAGGGCTAGAAGAGCACTGTCACCTCAGAGAGTGGCGTTACATAAATGCAGTTGTTGGGTCGAAAGGAGCAGGTTCCAGCACTTGAGTGGCCTCCTTAAACAAGATGCAAGCAGACCTCTTCTCTCTCCTCAGTTCTGCACAGCATGTGATCACTAAAGTAACCGCCCACAGCCAGGAGCTTCACCTAAGCCTTCCCCGCTGTCTGTGTCTTTGTAGCTATTCACTCCTCATGGGTGTGCAAACTGAGGGCAATGAACGCCACACTCACAGTTCTGGGAGCATCAGAGGGGCGATGTTTAGAATCATAGGTGTGAGCAATTCTTCCATATGGTTGTTGCGTATTACCATCACGAAACATGTGCAAAGCCTACTATTCATTACAGAGATTTGATTCAGTGTATGGAACCTAGGTGTAATTGTGTGAATTGCATATTTATACTCATGATTCCATTGTAATAATCCTTATATTAGACTTTACAAATTTAATTAAAAGAATTCAAAATTAAGGTACTGGAGAGATGGCTCAATGGTTAAGAGAGTCTACTGCTCTTATGGAAGATATGGGTCCAGGTCTCAGCAGCCAGTGGCAGCTCACAACTGTGTAACTCCAGTTCAAGAGATCCGATGCCCTCTTCTGGCAACCAAGGGCACCAAACACATACATTGCATAGACTTAGTACACGCAAAACAAAACACTCATGCATACACATAACAATGAAAATGAATAAAGCTCTAAATAACATCAATTCAAAATTAAGGACTTTTGTTGTGGTAAAATGCAGATGACCTAACTCATCTTAATTAAATTTAAGCATACATTTCAGTAAAGTCATCACCGTGGTCTACCCCCATAACCCCTTTCATGTGGGAAAATAAAAATATTCCCATTGAATAATAACTCCCCGTTCTCTGACAACTGTCATTCTACATCCTGGTGCTGTAACTTCATGTGCCCTTAAGAGCCCGTGGGACTGAATTCATGTAGTTTCTTCCTGTTTGCTACTCGCTCATTTTGCTTATGATGTCTTCAAGGATTATTCATGTTATAGCATGTGTAAGATTCTCTGCCTTTTTGAGGTTGAATAATATTCCACAGGAAACAGAAAAGGTTTGTGTTCTAGGAGTAGATTCCATTTGGTCTGGTGGATAATCCTTTGGATGCCTGCTGGGCTGGGATTGCGAGAATTTTGTTGCTAATTTTTATATTAGATTTCCTGATACTACAGGATCATAATGCTAGTATCTGTAGCATTCTTGTGTTTGTCAGGATTCTGGATTCTCAGAGCATGAACTAAGTAGTACTTCTCCCTCTTTAGTCTCTTAGAGCTTTTCCTGGTGGATTGCTGTTAGGTTTTTACAGGTGAAACCATCATGAACCCGTCATGTTTCTCTATTTCTCTATAAAAACAGACAAAGAAAACCTGTCTGATTTTTGCTATTGCAAGGATTAAAAAGATGTTATATGTGAACTGTGTACAGCAGATGTTAAGTATTTTTCTGACCAACAAGCCTCTCCACTGACTCAGTAATCCAAACCAAACCAGATCAGACCGAATTAGAAAAGGCCCAGGTTTAATGGATGCCAGCACTCCCGGGCAGCCCCCAGGAAAACATGGAGAGGGGAAAGGAGAACCAGAACAACCACGTGTTCGTTCTCTGGGGGGCAGTTTAAATAGCCTATGAGAGTGGTCTTGACCCTCCCTGGAGAGGGTCACCATTTTGGTGGGCTTTCTTGGAGGTAGAGTCTGGACTGTGGCCACTCCCAGGGGAGCCAATCATTCCAGGGGTCTGGGGTGATGCTTCCAACCAAACAGTAGGTACCTCTGAATTATAGCCACAGAATGAAATGTGTTTCTGATGTTCAGCTTTTAGAAGATACTTTAAAGATATTTCTGTGTCTGTAGTATAGACAGTAGCATTGATGAATAGCCCTACAGTCTGTCAACACAGTCTTGCTAAAGATCTCTCCTCTGTTGAGCAATGATGTTTGGCTTTTGTGAGGAAGAGCTGGAGAAGAAAAGCATCAGTACAGGCTATGGAAATGTCTAGAAAATGTGTTCTACCTCCTTCTTCTTCCCCAGTAGATGGCTAAGTCTATCATGTTTCTCCTAACAATCAGAACATGAAGATGCATCTCAGGAAATGAGTTGGCCACCTGCTCTGACCTAGTGTATCTCTGATGCTCATAAACATGAGCCAAGGGCAAAGACTCTTAGTCCTTGCTGTGGCAGATGCCTTGTCAATATGTTTTTACTCAATATCACAGTGGATAAAAGGAAGTCAATCTTGAGAACAAGTGTAAACCTGGCTATAAATTTTAGATACTTTGTTATTTTTTCTATTTTAAAAAGTGTGCTTATTACCAGCATGCTGACCTTTGAGATTCAAGAACAATATATCCTTATTCCACAGTATTCTCAGAGATTTCACAATTATGGTATTTTAAACATACTTCTAAAAATCTTCATATTCTATAAATTAATAGCTATTTAAGAATAAGATGAACTAAGCACTAAGTAGTGCTTATAACAAACTACATGCTACAGGAATGTTAAATGAAAAAAATTTTAAATGAATCTCCTGGTATGGAACAGCCCTCCCATGGAGTCACAGGTGGACACTGCCCACTTTTGCATTGAGAGTGTGTTGTCCACTGAGGGAGTGTTCAGAAGATCTAAACAGAGCACACTATTAATGTGAATTCACTTGTATGCATTTTCCCTTCTTAATTTCTCTCTCTTGATCTCACTCCTAAATGTTCTCCTATACCCACACATACATGTTCAGTTATATACATGTATGTATTATAGGCTAGGATCCACATATCAGGGACAACATGCTTCTCCCCCCACCTCAAGACTGGGTGAACTTTAATTTGTATTATACATTCTAAGTATATCCGCTTTTCTGAAAGTTTTGTGATTTTTCTTTCTTTAGGGTTAAAGAAAGAAATCTTTCTTATTCTATTTTATATCTTTCCTAGGTTTTCATATTCCAGTCACCTGTTGATGGACACCCCGGTTGTTTCCATTTCCTAGCTGTAGTGAACAGAGCAGCAAAAGCATGGGGTGCGTGCGTCTCTGCAGCAGAATGTGCAGTTCTTTGTGCAGGACTAAAACAGCTGGCTTGTTTCCGTGGTGGCTCTTCAGTTCAACTGACTAGCACACCTGTGCACATCTGTGTTGTCCATGGACACATTTCTGGGGGAAGCATCCAAAGAGGCGGTGTCACAGAACTGTGTTCAGATGTAGTGAATATTGGCACATTCGTATCCAAATTTGCTCTTCCCCCAGAGCGGTACCTGAGCGTTCTGCTCAGGAACCTGGAGTTCCTGGAGCATCTGTTTCTTATGCTTAGCTGGTTTCTGCAGATCATCAGGATGGATTTTCTAACTCTGCCTTTTTAAGTTCACTTTCCAGAAATGCATCTGAGTAGCACTTGCTTCAGGAGCCTCCCAGCCTTGCTGTTTTGGAGACTGTGTTCTTCTCTATGGCGTAAATGCCTTACAGTGTGGGCCACTTCCTGCCTCGCGTCTTTGAGGGACTGTCTGACAGTAGATGACAAGCTTCTTGAGAGCAGGCCTCACTAGCACAGCTGCCCTCACAGAATAGGTGCCTAACAAATACTCTGTCATTTATCATTACAGGGGAATCCTTCAAAGTATTCGATTTTTGGTAAACAACCAATCTAGCGGTGAAATTCCAAACTTTACTATACAGGAGATGCACAAATCCTTCCTGTGTGATCTCCAAAATGACTGAATGACTGATTTATTTGGTGCATGTCAGAGAAAGGGTGCTGCTCTGTGCCCAGGCTGCCCTCGATCCCTGTGTAGTCAGCTGGCCTCTGATTCACCCAGCCTGCAGGTCTCAGCCTCCAGAGCAGTGATTCTCAACCGTCCTAATGCTGTGACCCTTTAACTCAGTGCCTCATGTTGTGGTGGTCTCCAGCCATAAATTATTTGTGTTGCTACTTCATAACTGTAATTTTACTACTGTAATAAATCATAACATAAATATTTTTAGAAGTAGAAGTTTGTCATAAGGGTCACAGGGTGAGAACAACTGCCCTTGAGTGTCCACACTACTGAGCTACCACTTTAAATTGATCTGTGGTCTTGGTTCTTTTTATCAAGGACTCATAATTCAGCTTGTGGACTGTCTGCGTTGTTGGGGGAAATGGGAGTTTGTTTCCTGATTCACAAAGATGGCCCAGTTTTTGTCATTAAGCTGATTTTGATAGTGTGCCTCAAAAGTGGTGCTTCCTAGGGATGTGTGGGTGACTGCCTCCCTTGTGGACAACTGAGCAGGAAGGATGTGGGATTCTACATCCTAACTGTGGTTAGGAAGGAAGTCCTAAGACCGAGGCATGGCAACTGTGGGCCCTAATGCCCATGAGGGAAATGCCAGCCAGGCCACCCATGGTGCTCCTGATCTCCAGCCAGCTGCCCATCAGAGCAAGCACCGCAGGGAGTCGAGTCTATCATCCTCATGCTCCATTTCTCAGCACAGAGGGAAGCTGGAGGACATTTGAAAAGGGAGGCTTCTAAATAAAGCAGTCAGAGGAACATTTGAAACTTCAGTGAAGTAATTTAACCCACAGAGAGAAGAAAACACCCTTGTCCCCTCCCCTCACCCCTCCAACCAATGACCACCTTCCTGCTGTCCTATTGCTACTTTGTCTTCCCCACTCCCATTTTGCAAACCTTTGCTGTGGACCAGTCGTCACTGGGCAGGTGGAAATGTTCATGGAAAGGGACTCCATGAAACACAGTTCCCTGCACGACCACGGTGTGTCCTGAGAGCATTGCTGTTCTCTCACAGCAGAAGAGCCCGGACCCGGTGGGAAGGAGGAGAAAGAGCTCCGCCATCTAATACAGGCTGCTGACCTGTGCTTAGACGGTTTGCTCTTTATCAGTGAATGTTGATAACAGCCTGCTGAATTAGATCATCTTCAGGATACATGCTGGAAAGGTGTACAGCCTGGCCTTCTCCCTACGTCTTCAAGAGGTCAAAGCTTCAAAGTAGTTCAAAGTTCACAGCTTCCCATGAAAGAAGGCAAGACCTGATTAGGATCTGACTTCCTGGTTGCCTCTTTGGATTAAGATATAAAAATTAGATGGAAGACGATAGATGGAAGACTGTTGAGCGTTCCCTGCTAGTTTCCTAGTTTCTGCTTTGGTGGACAGGCAGAGTTAGGATGGCTAAGCTGTGACTCCCAGGGACACTGCTTTTGACCAGAGAACTGCAGGCAGAGCCAGCCGAGTGCTGCATTGCTCAGTGTGGAGCCTGGGTTTCCCTTAAGCTGTGCCCAGAATTAGAAAGCTCAGCAGGAGCCTAGAGGCTGTATAGGGCTCACTCTAGGAGCTGGTAACAATCCAGACTCCCCCATTTGTATTCTTTCAAAGGTAGAGAGATTTCGAGGTAGGAAAGAAGCTGTTCTCTGTGCTGGGGTCGCAGCAGCAGAGCTGTTTCTCAACCTTTTGTGGTCATCCTAATTTTCTGTTTTGCTCTTGCCATTTACCCAGTAAATGTCTTTCCAGAAAATCGCCTCACATAGATCCACCGAGTCTTTTCCTTTGATGCTGTTTTCTGATCCCATTTTACATGTCAATCCTCATTAACTTTCCTCTCCTGGCCCATTAAGCTAGTGAACACTTGCTATAGTCACACTTGGAAGGCCCTCAAAGTTACACATGGCTAGCCTGTCAGATCGCTATTCATCCACCATAACCACGAGATAATGGCTAAATTGTTCTCCTGGGGAGTGGGGTCGGGGGCTGGAAAGCAGTTTTAATTAATTTCTTCTTTGATAGGAAAATAATTTATGAACATGTTATTTAAAGTTACTTTACACAAAAAGTACTGTATGAAAAACTTCCAGTTTCCCTCAGGGTTTAGATCCCTGTCCCCATATCTGCTCCTGAAAACTAACATTTTAGACTCTTGACTGTTCTTTGTTTTGTTTTTTAAAAGCGTTTGGTTTTGGGTTTTTTTGTTGTTGTTGTTTTGTTTTGTTTTGTTTGTTTTGGGTTTTGAATGTTTTGTTTTGTTTGTTTTGGGTTTTGAATGTTTTGTTTTGGTTTGGATTTTGGGGTTTTTTGTTTTGTTTTATGGTTTGGGTTTTGGGTGTCTTGTTTTGTTTTCTGTTTGTTTGTTTGTTTGTTTGGGTTTTGGGTGTTTTCTTTCATTGGTTGTTTGGTTTCTATCTCCAGTCATGAATTAAGTCCTGCATTGAGCCTGCTTCTTCTTCCCAGCTTTAGCTGTCTTCTTGCCGATTCCCATTTCAGAAGATGAAAACTGTCTGTTCCTCGCCTGCCCTCCCATGATTGTGTCTGTCCCTGTGACTTTCTCAGTGTGTTTATGTCGTTGTTTGTTAGATCTCACTGGGGAACATGGGGAGCAGGCCCACATCAGCATTAACCTGTGCTACCCTGGAGCCGCACAAGTGCCACAGCTGTGGTGGCTCCTGACACACAGCCTCCTGGAGGGCTCTTGTTGTCATGTGTTTTTTGTGTGTTTCCCTGTATTGCATTTTATATTTCCTAGATTTCATTCCTATCCCTTTTCCTGATTTATACTTTTCTTTAGTGAAATGCCTCTTTAATTAATTTGGGGAAAAAAATAAGAATTGAAACCTTGGTGGTGTCATTTGAAAACGTGACTATTGGACCTTTCTATGCCATTGTTAATTGACAGTTATTTTCTTAATATTTTCTGAAATACATTTCAATTTATTGCTCCAGTTTTTCTAATGTATCTTTTGTGTGTAGCCCATCTTTTCTTTTTTTTTTTTTTTTTCCCTCATGGTTTATTTTTTTTTTTATATTTAAAAAATTTCCATCTCCTTCCCTCCTCCTCCCCCTTCCCTCCCCTCCTTCTCCCCCTTCCCTCCCCTCCCCTCCACCCAAACCTCCCCTCCCTCCCTCTCAAGGCCAAGGAGCCATCAGGGTTCCCCACTCTATGCTAAGATCAGGGTCCTCCCAACTCCCCCCCTGGACCAGGATGGTGATCGACCAAGCTGAGAAGGCTCCCACAGAGCCCGTCCATGCAGAAGACTCAGAGCCCAGAGCCATTGTCCTTTGCTTCTCAGTCAGCCCCCGCTGTTGGCCACATTCAGAGAGACGGGTTTGGTCGCATGATCCATCAGTCCCATTCCAACTGGAGTTGGTGATCTCCCATTAGTTCTGTCCCACCGTCTCCATGAGTGAACGCACCCCTCTCGTTCCTGACTTTCTCCCTCATGTTCTCGCTCCTTCTGCTCCTCATCAGGACCTTGGGAGCTCAGTCCAGTGCTCCAATGTGGGGCTCAGTCACCTTCCCCATCTGTCGCCAGCTGGAGGTTCCCTCCCGGTCCTGACTTTCTTTCTCATGTTCTCTCTCCTTCTGCTCCTCATCAGGACCTTGGGAGCTCAGTCCGGTGCTCCAATGTGGGGCTCTGTCATTTTCTTCATCTATCGTCAGGTGGAGGTTCTATGGTGATATGCAAGAAATTCATCAGTATGGCTATAGGAACTGGCCTTTTCAGGCTCCCTCTCCTCAGCTGCCCAAGGAACTAACTGGGGGCGTCTCCCTGGAAACCTGGGAACCCCTCTAGGGTCAAGTCTCTTGACAACCCTCAGGTAGCTCTTTAAATTAATATATATGCTTCCCTGCTCCCATAACCACCCTTCCTATATCCCAAGCACCCCATTCCTCCGAGCTCCCCCCGTTCTCCCCTTCACACTTTTCTCTCCCCATCTTCCCTTGGCCCAGTCTTGCCCAACCCTCAAGTTCCCAATTTTGCCTGGCGATCGTGTCTACTTCCAATATCCAGGAGGATTACTATATCTTTTTTTGGGAGTTAACCTTCTTATTATCTTCTCAAGGATCCCAAATTTATAGGCTCGATGTCCTTTAATTATGGCTAGAAACCGATTATGAGTGAGTACATCCCATGTTCATCTTTTTGGGTCTGGGTTACCTCACTCAGAATAGTGTTTTCTATTTCCATCCATTTGCCTGCAAAATTCAAGATGTCATTGTTTTTTACCGCTGAGTAGTATTCTAGCATGTATATATTCCACAGTTTCTTCATCCATTCTTCCACTGAAGGGCATCTAGGTTGTTTCCAGGATCTGGCTATTACAAATAATGCTGCTATGAACATAGATGAGCATATGCTTTTGTTGTATGATTGGGCATCTCTTGGGTAGATTCCCAATAGTGGAATTGCTGGGTCCTGGGGTAGGTTGATCCCGAATTTCCTGAGAAACCGCCACACTGCTTTCCAAAGTGGTTGCACAAGTGTGCATTCCCACCAGCAATGGATGAGTGTACCCCTTACCCCACAACCTCTCCAGCAAAGGTTATTATTGGTGTTTTGGATTTTAGCCAATCTGACAGGTGTAAGGTGATATCTCAAAGTTGTTTTGATTTGCATTTCCCTGATAGCTAAGGAGGTTGAGCATGACCTTAAGTGTCTTTTGGCCATTCGAACTTCTTCTGTTGAGAATTCTCTGTTCAGTTCAGCGCCCCATTTTTTAATTGGGTTAATTGGCATTTTACCGTCTAGTCTCTTGAGTTCCTTATATATTTTAGAGATCAGACCTTTGTCAGTTGCAGGGTTGGTGAAGATCTTTTCCCAGTCAGTAGGCTGCCTTTGTGTCTTAGTGACAATGTCCTTTGCTTTACAGAAGCTGCTCAACTTCAGGAGGTCCCATTTATTCAATGTTGCCCTTAAAGTCTGTGCAGCTGGGGTTATGCGTAGGAAACGGTTCCCTGTGCCCATTTGTTGTAGAGTACTTCCCACTTTCTCCTCTATCAAGCTCAATGTGTTCAAATTAATATTGAGGTCTTTAATCCATTTGGACTTGAGTTTTGTGCATGGTGATAGATATGGATCTACTTTCATTCTTCTACAGGTTGACATCCAGTTATGCCAGCACCATTTGTTGAAGATGCCCTCTTTCTTCCATTGTGTACTTTTGGCTCCTTTATCAAAAATCAGGTGTTCATAGGTTTGTGGTTTAAGATCCGGGTCTTCTATACGATTCCATTGGTCAACTTCTCTGTTTTTATGCCAATACCAAGCTGTTTTCAATACTGTAGCTTTGTAATAGAGTTTGAAGTCAGGGATGGTAATGCCTCCAGAAGAACCTTTATTGTATAAGATTTTTTTGGCTATCCTGGGTTTCTTGTTTTTCCATATAAAGTTGATTATTGTCCTCTCAATCTCTGTGAAGAATTTTAATGGGACCTTGATTGGGATTGCATTGAATCTATAGATTGCTTTTGGTAGAATTGCCATTTTTACTATGTTGATCCTCCCAATCCACGAGCAGGGGAGATCCTTCCATTTTCTGGTATCCTCTTCAATTTCTTTCTTCAAAGACTTAAAGTTCTTGTCAAATAGATCCTTCACTTCCTTGGTTAGAGATACTCCCAGATATCTTATGCTATTTGTGGCTATTGTGAAAGGTGATACTTCTTTGATTTCCCTCTCTGCTTCCTTATCCTTTGTGTATAGGAGGGCGACTGATTTTTTGGAGTTAATCTTGTAACCTGCCACGTTACTGAAGGAGTTTATCAGCTGTAAGAGTTCTTTGATGGAGTTTTTGGGGTCGCTTATGTATACTATCATATCATCTGCAAATAACGAAAGTTTAACTTCTTCCTTTCCAAATTGAATCCCCTTGATTCCCTTATGTTGTCTTATTGCTATTGCTAGAACTTCAAGCACTATATTGAAGAGATAAGGAGAGAGTGGACAGCCTTGTCGTGTTCCTGAATTTAGTGGGATAGCCTTAAGTTTCTCTCCGTTTAGTTTGATGTTAGCTGTCGGCTTGCTGTAAATAGCTTTTATTATATTTAGGAATGACCCTTGTATCCCTAATCTCTCCAAGACCTTTATCATAAAAGGGTGCTGAATTTTGTCAAATGCTTTTTCAGCATCTAATGAGATGACCATATGGTTTTTTTCCTTCAGTTTATTTATATGATGGATTACATTGATAGATTTTCGTATGTTGAACCAGCCCTGCATCTCTGGGATGAAGCCTACTTGATCGTAATGGATAATTTTTCTAATGTGTTCTTGGATTCGGTTTGCCAGTATTTTATTGAGAATTTTTGCGTCAATGTTCATGAGTGAGATTGGCCTGTAATTCTCTTTCTTGGTTGAGTCTTTGTGTGGTTTAGGTATCAGGGTAACTGTGGCTTCATAGAAGGAATTTGGCAGTGACTCTTGTGTTTCTATATTATGAAATACCTTAAGGAGTATAGGTATTAGGTCTTCTTGGAAGTTCTGGTAGAATTCCGCATTGAAACCATCTGGTCCTGGGCTCTTTTTGGTAGGGAGGTTTCTGATAACAGTTTCTAATTCTTCGCGACTAACAGGACGATTTAGAGCATTTACCTGGTCCTGGTTTAACTTTGGTATATGGTATTTATCTAAAAAAGTGTCCATTTCTTTTACATTTTCCAATTTTGTGGCATACAGGCTTTTGTAGTAAGATCTAATGATTCTCTGAATTTGCTCTGTGTCTGTGGTTATGTCCCCCTTTTCATTTCTGATCTTATTAATTTGTGTATTCTCCCTCTGCCGTTTGATTAGTTTGGCTAAGGGTTTGTCAATCTTGTTGATTTTCTCCAAGAACCAGCTTCTTGTTTCATTGATTCTTTGGATTGTTTTCTGTGTTTCTATTTTGTTGATTTCTGCCCTCAGTTTGATTATTTCCAGTCTTCTACTTCTCCTAGGTGAGTCTGCTTCTTTTTTTTCCAGAGCTTTCAGGTGTGCTGTTAAGTCACCAATGAGTGCTTTCTCCGTTTTCTTTAAGTGGGCACTTAGTGCTATGAACTTTCCTCTTAGCACTGCTTTCATTGTGTCCCATAGGTTTGAGTATGTTGTGTCTTTGTTTTCATTAAATTCAAGAAAGACTTTAATTTCTTTCTTTATTTCTTCCTTGACCCAGGTGTGGGTCAGTAGTTGACTGTTCAGTTTCCATGAGTTTGTGGGCTTTCTGGGGGTAGCATTGTTGTTGAATTCTAATTTTAGTCCATGGTGATCCGATAAGACACAGGTGGTTACTAATATTTTTTTGTAATTGTGGAAGTTTACTTTGTTACCAAGTATATGGTCAATTTTCGAAAAGGTTCCATGAGCCGCAGAGAAGAAGGTATATTCTTTCCTATTTGGGTGGAATGTTCTATAGATGTCTGTTAAGTCCATTTGGTTCATTACCTCTATTAAGTCTTTCAATTCTCTGTTAGGTTTCTGTCTGATTGACCTGTCCATTGGTGAGAGGGGAGTGTTGAAGTCTCCAACTATTAGTGTGTGTGGTTTGATGGCTGCCTTGAGATCTAGAAGTGTTTCTTTTACATAAGTGGGAGCTCTTATATTAGGGGCATAGATATTCAGGATTGAGACTTCATTCTGATGGATTTTTCCTGTTATGAGTATAAAGTGTCCCTTTCCATCTCTTCTGATTGATTTTAGTTTGAAGTCAACTTTGTTGGAAATTAGTATGGCCACACCCGCTTGTTTCTTAGGGCCATTTGCTTGATAAACCTTTTCCCAACCCTTTACTCTGAGTAGGTGTCTGTCTTTGTGGTTGAGGTGTGTTTCTTGTAAACAGCAAAATGTTGGATTCTGTTTTCGTATCCAGTCTCTTAGCCTGTGCCTTTTTATAGGTGAATTGAGTCCATTGATATTAAGTGATATTAATGACCAGTGGTTGTTAACTTCAGTCATTTTTAGTAGTAGAGTTTGTGTGTTTCCCTTCTTCTAGTTGTGGTGGCGAAGGGTCGCTAGATGCCTGCGTTATTGTGGGCGTTGTTGGACTCCTTGGTTTGTGATTTTCCTTCTATTACTTTCTGCAAGGCTGGATTTGTGGCTGCGTATTGTTTAAATCTGTTTTTGTCCTGGAATATCTTGTTTTCTCCATCAATGGTGAATGCAAGCTTTGCTGGGTATAATAGTCTAGGCTTGCATCCATGTTCCCTTAGTGTCTGTAGCACATCTATCCAAGCTCTTCTGGCTTTCATGGTTTCCATTGAGAAATCGGGTGTAATTCTGATAGGTTTCCCTTTATATGTTACTTGACCTTTTTCCTTTGCAGCTCTTAATATCTGTTCTTTATTCTGTATGTTTTGTGTTTTGATTATTATATGGCGTGGGGATGCTTTCTTTTGATCCAGTCTATTTGGTGTTCTGTAGGCTTCTTGTACCTTCATAGGAACATCCTTCTTTAGGTTGGGGAAGTTTTCTTCTATAATTTTGTTGAATATGTTTTCTGGGCCTTTGAGTTGTAATTCTTCTCCTTCTTCTACCCCAATTATTCTTAGGTTTGGTCTTTTCATGGTGTCCCAGATTTCCTGAATATTTTGTGTTAAGAATTTATTAGATTTGTTTAGTTCTTTAATCTGTGAGTTTATTTCCTCTATTGTATCTTCAGAGTCCGAGATTCTTTCTTCCATCTCTTGTATTCGGTTGGAAATACTTGTCTCTGAAGTTTCTGTTCGTTTACTCAGAGTTTCCATTTCCAGTCGTCCCTCAGATTGTGTTTTCTTCAATACCTCCATTTCATTTATCAGGTCTTGTACTGTTTCCCTTACCTGCTTGATTGCTTTTTCTTGTTATTCTTGTTTTTCTTGGGTATCTTTGAGAGATTTATTTATTTCCTCTACCTTTTTGTTTGTCATCTCCATTTCTTTATGGCAGTTTTTTACCTCCTGTTTAAGGTCCTCTATTATTTTCATAAAGTACTGTTTAAGGTCGGTTTCTTCTATATCTTCTGGGGTAGGGTGTTCAATTCTTGTTGTTTCGGGATGTCTGGCTTGTGGTGATGTCATGTTGCCTTTCATGTTGTTGGAGGAGCTCCTGCATTGGCGCCTGCCCATCTCTTCCTTCAAAAGGAGCCCGGAGGCGTTTGGTGTCCTAGACCAATCTTTGCTGTGACTGAAACTGGTTGGATCTCCCCAGTGGGAGAGGAGGACCTATTCCTTGCGTCACAATCTGGAGAAGCCCGCACTCCCTTGCAGGAATCCTCAGACCTGCCTGGAGGCCAGAGTCTGACTCCTCTGGGTGGATGGCCTTAGAACAGGAGCAGGACACCTGAGAACACTAGGGAAATCTTGGGAGACACAGGGACGGGAGAAATGGACACAAGCCTGCAGAGGGAAGTGGGGGTAGGGGGTCTGTGCTCTCTTCCAGGGCAGGTTGCCCCAGGGTCCGCATTCACTCACCAGTTCAGATGGAATGTCAGGGCACAGGATCAAGGATTCCAGGCAGCCCAGACAAAAGGGCCAAGGTGGGGGCAGGGCGGGATGGAATACCACACAGCGAACCTGGCAGCACAATCTGAAGGAGCCAGCACCCCTCCGTAGGAATCCTCAGACCTGCCTGGAGGCTAGAGTCTGACCCCTTTGGGTGGATGGCCTTAGAACAGGAGCAGGACACCTGAGAACACTAGAGAAAGCTTGGGAGACACAAGCCTGCAAAGGGAAGTGGGGGTAGGAGGTCTGTGCTCTCTTCCAGGGCAGGTTGCCCCAGGGTCCGCATTCACTCACCAGTTCAGATGGAATGTCAGGGCACAGGATCAGGGATTCCAGGCAGCCCAGGGTCGCAGCCCAGACAAAAAGGCTAGCCCATCTTTTCTTGTTCGAAGTTGGGGTCCTACGGTTCCTTCTAGTGACCCTTGTGTGGGCCGCAGTCCTTGTGTTCTGTTTTCAGTAGTCGTCTAGTGTCTGTCAGCTGCTGTAGCTGCTTCTCATGCCCGCTGTCTAGTGTCTGTCCTAGCACTGATGCAGCCCTCAGCTGCTGTAGCTGCATCTCATGCCCGCTGTCTAGTGTCTGTCCTAACACTGATGCAGCCCTCAGCTGCTGTAGCTGCTCCAATGAATAGGGATTATCAAGCACTTCAACTTCCTCAAATTTAATATGTTTTATATACTTTTCTATAAAAGCTTGAGATAAATAAAAGGAAAATTTTATGTTTTGTGGGGGTATCCAGCTTTATGTGTGATCTTAGTGTCACTTGCTGCCGCATGCTCTATGGTTCAAAGCTCAATGATGCTTTCCTATGGGTACTTTCCTTTGCAATGCCCCTCCCTGCGAGCCCTGTCTCGGTGACTCATTGCAGTACAAACACTTCTCTCTAATTGCTCTTATAACAGACTTTGTCTTCAGGTCACTATAACCTTTGTCAATACGGATAACTTTTCTCATTGCCACTCTATGCCTTGGAAGTCCAAAGTGTAAATAAAAGCCTATTTGAATTGTATGTTTAAGGTCAAATATTAGTCCCCGAATGTTAGAAGTACTTTGACTTTCAGCTGTGATTTCCTCGAGGGTTTCTGTGCAGCTACCACTGTGGACGCAGTCCAAAGTTAATGTATAATCAACTCCGATAATGAGTAATTCACCTAGAGCCAGTCAGATCTTAGTCGTCAATAGTACGTTTCTGAAACACTCCCTCCACTAAAACTGGAACTACTTTCTAGGCACCTTCCTGTAAAAGTAAAAATAGAAAAGGAATCGAGATGTAATCTTTGAGAATCCAAACCAATCTTCAGCTGACATGTTTAAGAGAAGTAATTAGATATTTTAATGAATATAGTATTTTATTCTTAGTTGAGGAACGACTTTGAAAATTGCTTTATTTTAAACATGTAAGTGAAACGAAGCCCAGGTCCACACTTCTTGAGTTCATCATCGTTCCTTATCTTAACCCACAGACTCCTTGAGCTGAGATATTAAACAGGAACAAATCTTGGAGATGAGCATATAGTCCAGGTATTTCCAGAATGCTCTTTGTAGCCAGCCAAGCCTCCAGAGTCACTGCAGTAAGGATGGGATGATGGGGGACAGCATCCTAGCCCGTGGTGCTGCCTCATCGAGACCAGTGCTTTGCCTTGCTGCATAATTCTACATAGATTACAGTTGCATATTCGGTTGCCCACGTATTGTATGCAAAGACTGTTAGCCCAGTGAAGGTGCAGCCTTAGGAGCTGAGAGGGTGTGCAGGCTGGTTTGAGGCTGGGTTGTCCCGTCAGGCCTGTTCCTATCATGTGGTGGTGTTTGCATCTAAAGGGTCTTCTGTCTTTGTCTTAAGCCTCCAGAGCGAAGCTCAGCATGATCAACACCATGTCAAAAATCCGCGGCCAGGAGAAGGGGCCAGGCTATCCTCAGGCGGAAGCACTGTTGGCAGAGGCCATGCTCAAGTTCGGCAGGGAGCTGGGCGATGATTGCAACTTTGGTAAATAGCCTTTGGCATTCTGTAGCGCCCCCTGGAGGTTACAATGCTGATAAGAAGCAACTCTAGAGATCATTATTCAGCTATTTTATATTTTATTTCTCACTTTTAGATATTACACATGAGGGCTAAATGTGATTTTAGGATTGCTAATATCTAAAGTGATTTGTCTAAGGGCTTTTGTCCTCTTCCTCTAAAGGGACCCCAGCCTTGACAACAGTTTTGGCAGACATGCCCAGATGCCTTGGCACTTTACTGGGTATATCTGGCAGGAGCTGGGTTTGCTGACAGAGTGAGCAGTCACAATCAGCATGATTTGCCACCCTGCCACCTGGGCTTTCTCTGATTAATCTGCTGCTCATTTGTATGTGGTACCTGATTCTACTGCCCCAGGCAAAATACCATTTATCCCATCTCCTTTCTCCTCTGGCTCTCAAGACCCTAAGGACCTTCTGCCTTCACCCCTCCCCGTTGATGTGGGGTCTTTCTGGACCCTAGTTCTCCATTCTTGGTGTCTGCTTCTGCTAAAAACGCGTTGAGTTGCATCTGATCTCATATTTCTGAAAACTAGCACTAATCATGGAGGACAAAGAGCCTTCCAAAAGCTGCTCAGAGTAAAACATTATATTATTGGTAAGGAGGGATATTCCTCCTTGGAAAGTGCTGTGGGACCTAGTTGTCAGGATGGTCTGCGGGGAAACAGAAAAGACACTGTTACTTTAAGAGCTTCATGATCTCTCTCTTTGTCCCTGCTGTCGTAACAGGACAGAGACAGCCCTTACATTGTCAGCTTGAAGGCTGCTATTGGAAAACCACCTCATTTTTGTTCTTCACTTTCCCCTCTCAGGTCCAGCTCTTGGTGAGGTAGGAGAAGCTATGAGGGAGCTCTCGGAGGTGAAGGACTCTTTGGACATGGAGGTGAAGCAGAACTTCATCGACCCCCTTCAGAACCTCCACGACAAAGATCTGAGGGAGATTCAGGTCTGTGCAGTTCATCTTTCCAGACTCACGCAGGTTCTCATTTGTTCGGGCGGCACTTACTGGGCTGCACAGCAGCAGGCACCTGAATTCCCAGCAGTCCCACAGGACGGAAGGAACCAAAGACCGAAGGCTTCAACCTGCTGTCATAGCTGCATCTCTGCTGCTCCTCCTGGGCATTGTATCCACTCCTCTGGGTTTAACGTCCTGGTTAAAGCAGTCTTGACACCATTTCTTTTCTACCTAAGGAGGTCCTTTAGCAGGGAATTTGTATATTTGTTAATATGAATGATGGGCTGGGCTGATGCGATCCTTAAATATTAATTCTACTTTCTGTTAGCTTGAATAAGTAGCTACTATATCACTCTTGCACACATTTTCATGATTGTTGTTGGAATTGAGAAGAAATAACCACCCTTTCTAAAGCACACAGAACAGTTGAGCTATTTCTGACGAATTCAACGGGCTTTTCCACTGACTGTGAGTTCAAATACTTTTTGAGAAGAGTCCTGCCTAGAGGAAACCAGGTAGCTAGGATAAGAGCATGAGCTGAGGATAGGAGACATGGCCAAGGGGGGCTATGGGCTATCACCCATCCCTAGCTCCCCAGGCTTTACTTCTCCTGAATATTTTATCTTCTTCCCTCATCCTTACACACTAGGAACAAGGGAAAGCCGTTCTTTTCTCTTCCCTGTTAGTCATGGAATACTACAACTATTAAGGAAAAAAAATGCTATTGATCTTTAAGAGAAAAACAAACCCTTCTTAACCCAGTCCCTAGAAACGCTGGGAACCCCACTGCAGATGTGGGGAGGGATTGAAGCAGGTTGGAGGAGAGCATTTGATGAAATCTCTTCCAAGGTCACTTGCCATTTGCATTTGTGACTGAGTTGTGTCACCCGTCCACGGAGAGGTGTAAAGCTAAGTCATCTGCCCCCTAAAAGCCACCTCTACCAAAGGGGGCCTGTGCTGAGATGTGGATTACTAGTCTCAGCCCTGGGTGTTCTGACTCAGGTAGTCAGGGTTCTATATTCTCAATTGACACATTAGGTGATTCTGGTCAACTAGATTAGTCAAAAAAGAATTTTCATTTCTTCCATATTTTCCTCAAAGCAGGGGACTTTCCCCTGCTTTTTCTTAAGGAAGAGGGCATGTGGGCTCTTGTGTGTACCTTTCTCTTGAGGAGGAGTGTGTGGGGCATGCATACTCACAGCCTCCTCTTGTCATTTGGAAGAGGAAGCATAATTTATCTTGGCTCTGGCTTGGAAATGCCAAATCAAAAGGACACTTGTCGTTGCATGATTCAGTTCTCATTCTGAATTATTTGTAACGGTGTCAGTCCACAGTTAACTCTTTGAAATGGTACCTTTCCTGACACACGTGCCTTTATTTCTCTGGCAAGATCCAGTATCAAACAGAGCCAGACCCATTTTGGAGGCTACTCAGGATGGAGGAGAAGTGAGGCACGAGCAGACCTTTTCCACAGGATGCCCTCAGGATGGAGGAGAAGTGAGGCACGAGCAGATCTTTTCCACAGGATGCCCTCAGGATGGAGGAGAAGTGAGGCACGAGCAGACCTTTTCTGCAGGATGCCCTTTTGAAGCATCTTCTCGCCCTTACTTTTCAGCATCACCTGAAAAAGCTGGAAGGCCGGCGCTTGGACTTTGATTACAAGAAGAAGCGACAAGGCAAGATCCCAGATGAAGAACTTCGCCAGGCGCTGGAGAAATTCGATGAATCTAAAGAAATCGCCGAGTCAAGCATGTTTAATCTCTTGGAGATGGATGTAAGCCACTCTTCTCTGGGTTTTTCACTGAATTTTCTCATATAGGCACAGCACTGATGTGTTGAAAAATACATGGCAGAACAAGCTCCTGTCTGGTTACACTGAGTGATGAGAGCCCATGGATGCTTGCTTCTTTTCAATCATTTGTCATAAAGTAGACATAGAAATGGCAAGTTCCTTCTTTAACTTGGAAGTTTGATTTGACGAGAACTTTGTATATTAATGAACTTTAAAGTATTACCAATAGTGCAGAGATAAAGAATGCCTATGACAACCCATGTATAAATCCAGCATCTTACAAACTATAGTTTAAATATAGAGCACATTTACCTACAGTTAAGAATGACAACTAAAGTGTATACAGAATTTTGTATCCAAAATTATAAAGATGGTCAATATGTGGAGGTGAGGTTGGCATTTTTTGTTGAAAAAAATATACAAATTGAAATTGATGATTATAGCATAGGTACTATATTCAGGCATGGTTGGGATGGTTTAGAAGTTGTTTTTGCATCTTCAGAGTACTGAGTTATCTCTCATGGCTTGGCACATGAATTCTTCCAATTTCTTTTTTCACACATGTAAGCATCAGAAAAGCCAGATTTGCTGTCATGGTTTTTATCCACCTTCCAACCCATCAATTCAGCTGTGATGGTTGCAGGATTTTCCACACTTGTCACTTGCACTGGCGAGGAATCTTCAGAGAAAAGCACAGGGCTATAGATTCAGGTAGTATAGGTGTTGTATGCTTCGCTGGAGATCAGGTAGGAAAAGAAAATTTACCATTAGAGAGATGATTGAGGCTCATATGTCCTTCATATACCTCGTGGAAGTTGGGGAACCAGAAAAGCTGGAAACATTGTTCAGGTCGATTCTAAAGGCTAAGAATGAATGGTGGTGATAAACTAAATTCATTCTGTGGCCAGAGGCGAGAGAACCTAGCAGAGGTGGAGAACAAGTCTTAGGCATGGAAAGCTGGAAGTTCTGATGTCCAAAGGCAAGAGAAACTGAATCTTCAGCCCCAGGAGAGAGGAGATTGATTCTCTTTCTTTTGCCGGTTGCTTTATTTGGACCATCAATGGACTGGGCAGTGTACCATGTTAGATATGCACAGCTCATTCTCGGTCAATCCTCTGTTTCAAATGCAAATCTAGTCTGGAAGCCTGCAAGCATCTCCACTGACTGGCTCAAGAGATCATGCTTCGCTAGCTTTTTGAGAATCCTTTAAATTAACCATGTTGTCATCCAAAATTAGCCACCACATTACCTAATTGGTTTACCTCTTAAAAGGCAGGGAAGGCATGCTGAACACAGGTAGTCCTCATCATCTAGAGATGTCTATAGATGACTTTTGTTCACCTAATCACTCAAGTGTAGGAAACTTGAATCAGTGTGTGTCCTTGTAGCCTGGGCCTTCCTCCTGCACCCTCAAACTTGTAGGACAGCGCTCATTGCTTTTCTTGGCTTGGAGGCTGCTACTCAGATAGTTCTCGGCACAAGACTCCTAAAAGTTAGGCCACTTAGAATATTCAATAATTAGCTTTAAATCCCACTGGGATCAGGCTAAGAGGTCAAAAGATTTATTCCATCCCATGGTACCGAAGTGAGAAATCAATTTTCCTCTTTTACATTACCAGCAGTTATTAGAATGTAAAATGATGCTTGGATTTCATGTTGGCTGCTGCAGGCAAGAAGCAAAGAGTTCTCTAGTTACTCAATCTTTCTTTTATAGAACCTCAGTGAAAGAAGCTACATCCTATCAGAAAGTTAATAGTTAAGCACAAAACTGTTTAGTGAAAACAGTGAGACCTTCTCAAGGGTACTCTTTGCTTCTCCTTATGGCACTACATGCAGGGTCCTAAGTATAAGGATGCTCTCAGATCCTAAATCAACCCAGAACCTGAAGAACCATGTGTGATCATGGCAGGTGGCAGAGTCATTGGCATCCCCAACAGCTGGGCTGCATGTTGTACACCATTTCACGGCCATAACCTAGTAACTGAAATGTGGTCTCCCCATCCTACAGATTGAACAGGTGAGCCAGCTCTCTGCCCTTGTGCAAGCCCAGCTGGAATACCACAAACAAGCAGTACAGATCCTGCAACAAGTCACTGTCAGACTGGAGGAAAGGTAAGTTACACTTTCCTGGGGTTCTCAGCTGCTGGAAAATGATGTGCAGAGAAATGGAAATGAAAGAGTATTTAGAGATGAGCTTCTGCCCATCCGTCCTGGCTGATCCAACACAGGCACCATGCAAGCTGACTGCCTGACTTTATTTTGCACTCTTCCTTGTCTTGTTTTCTTCTGACTCAAATCCTGTGTTTATGAGATGCTGATGTATAAATTATATATTTGCTGCCATGGATGGTGCAGCAGAATTCTGTTGATCATGGCTACTGGGATTTCCTGAGTAATATTCTGTGTGGCTGCCACACATAGGAACACTTTGAAAGAGATCTGTGGTCCTAACAGATGAGCGGCACTGTGGCACTCAGGAAGATGATGTAATGGCCAAGGGCAGAGCACACAGGCGAGCAGAGCCTGTTTGGAAGCCTGTGACTTTTCATTCTTGTTTTTTCTTGAATGATAATACAGCTGTCCCCTTTCAGAGACGACTGCTTTCCTGTGCCTGTTTGGCCTCCTCGCAGTGAGCTGCACTAGTTTTTCTATGTGAACAGGACTCTTTTGAGTTGTGAGGTATAGCCTCAAAGGATATATGCTATGACCCTGTACTATAATACAGGTGTGCCTTGAAAAACATCAGATTGAATTATATTCTCATAAATGAAAGGAGTTCAGTACCCCTCACCTCCAGAACTGCATAGCTTACTGTTGAGTGTACTGAAAGCTGTCCGTGGTCTATTCAGTGATTACATGGCAGAGCAGGATTTGTGGTGCCTGGAACTGTGAGAGAACATTACACTACATGTTACCAGTCTAAGAAAACACAAGAGTTTGGAGTGTGGTTGCTATTGCTCAGGAATCCCTTGTGTATCACTGTAGTGTCAAAAGAATGTTGACGTGAACCGTCGTAAGGCAGGGGCCTTAGTAATCATACTTTGTTTAGCCAGGTGACCTTATTGCTAACCAGGGACCTTACTATTCTTTCTTCATATAGCTAGATAAATGAGGATTGCTTTTTGTTAAATAATTGCATCAAAGGATTACGTTGCAGCCTTTATTTTTAAGATCATGTCCAGAGTAAACTCCCTGGGGTGATCAGTGGCTGGATGTCCAGTGAAGGCTCCGGTCACATGCTGCATCCGGGAAGTGTTGCCTGCTTTCCACTTTGTTCTAACTGGCCTTCCCTTCTCCTTAGAATCTTAGAATCTCCTTCTTCACTTGATTTTTTTTTTTTGGTATAAAATCTTCTATGCACCCTTGTGGATGTGTGCCTAACACATCTATAATAGAAAGACTTAAAACCCACTTATCAGAATCCTACAGCAACACTCTGTGCCTCTCACATCTGTTGAAAATGAAGGGAGTATGTTCTTTTTGTCCATATCAAACATGTTTGAAATAGGTATCATTCTAGAATTGTCATACCCTCAACTTCCCCACCTTAAATTTAAATAAATGTGTCTTACTGTATACCTAAAAATAGGAAAGATCTGGTGATGGGCAGAATGCGCAGGCTTCCCCGTCCCTTTCCTGTTTTTATTCCTTCCCCACTGTGACCCCTGTCTGCTCACTCCAGTCTGTCCATGACCATCCTCCCCACCTGACCTCCAAACCTTCTCACATCCTGCACGGAATAGCTTTCTTTCACATGTATGTTCTCCTGTAGACTCGTGCTCTCCCTCCCTAAATCCATTTTTCAGCTTCTTCATGGGTAAGTGAACTCTCCACACCTCTAATCTCGGCCCCATGTACTCTGAGCTCTTTGCGGAGGTCGAAGAGTAACAACACTCTTGTCTGTGGTGGTCAGCGGCACACTCTCCCCTCTATGGCACACACTGCTTTGGAGAAACAACTGTGTCTTGTGCATGTTTGTGTCCCTGACCCTAACCTGGTGCATATTAGCATAAACTGCTCTGAATGCAGGAGGTGGAGCTTGAGAGAAAGAAGGGAGACCGTGAGGACAAGGTGAAAGAGAAGCTTCACCAGGAACACATTGCATGCCCCTGGGAGACCAAGGCTTCCTAGTCCGTTTTCCGCTAGATCTTAGCAGGTTTCTAAGTGGGTCAGGCAGTTCCTGGAAATTACTGCCTTTCTGTTTACTTTTTAATTGGCTATATAATTCTCTGTCGCTTCTTTTCTTTGTTGTACAGAATAAGACAAGCTTCGTCTCAGCCCAGAAGGGAATATCAGCCGAAACCTCGAATGAGCCTAGAGTTTGCCACTGGAGACAGTACTCAGCCCAACGGTGGTCTCTCCCACACAGGCACACCCAAACCTGGAGGTAAGCAGCGGAAGGCTACAGATCCCTTTTTCTGCGGCTTGGACACACTCAGACAATACTGAGAACATTCAGAGTATCCCGTTGTTTCCCCTGCACAAGAGCTGTACAGCAAGCCAGTCCTCATGAGAGGACTGTCAGGTCGGAGCTCAGCTCACGGACATTGCTGTCCTTGCTGCACCATCCCACTGTCTCTCCCTTCTCTCTGAAATGTTCTCGGCTTCATGTTTCCTCTCATGTTCTAGTATCAAGGACCTCCCACAACGCTTAATTGTATTTTCTTTCTTCATATGGATTTTAGAGACAAGGTTTCTCTGTGTAGTTTTGGCTGTCCTGGATCTCACTTTATAGATCATACTGGCCTCAAACTCACAGAGATCCACCTGCCTCGGCTTCCTAAGTGCTGGGATTAAAGGTGTGTGCCACCACCACCTGGATAACACTTAGTTGTCCTTCACCCTCCTCTGTGATTGTAAACCATTCTCTGGTTTCTCCTGCCTTTCCCTCCTTCTTGAGTCTGCTAAGGGGACAGAATGCCCTGGGCTGTGTGTGCTCACACACACATCCCCTATCACCCACAGACGGTAGCTCCAGGAAGCATTGCCTGATTGTATCTGCAGATGGATAGATTACAAACCTCAACTCCTGCTGCGTTTTCTGTTTACTCTCTCCTGTAGACCAGTCCATCATTCTGAGAACTGTGGGCAGCATGATGACAGCCATATTTTTCCCTCGGGGAACATTGACTGTACTCACTAGTTCAGTCTCTCCACCACCGTTATCAGTCCCAACTACCCGCCTACAAATCAGACCCAGGTTTTCTCTTCAGGCATTTCCTGCTGTGAGATTGTCTAGGTTAGAGAAGGGGGAATCTGTCTGACTCTAAGTATGGATGTTGGGATGTGCAGCTCCATCCCATTCTCCTGTGTCTCCAGAGACTAATTTACTGCAGTAGCAAACTCTTTATAACATGCTGTCGTGATGAAGGGAAGAGAGTGAAGTCTGAGCTCTGTGCATAGTTCAGAGTGCCCAGTGTTGCCCCGTGTGGGGCCCAGATAGCAGTGGCCCTGGAGTTCATTGTGGGAATTATCTATGACTGTACTTCTCCTCACCCAGAAACAAGACATACATTTAATTTCCCACTTGCTGACTCCTATAAATTAAAAAAATTTAATTGTATTGTTTCCCTTTTAAGACATCAAGCTAGGGTGGGACCCATAAGTACTTTTCTATATTTGTATTTGTGTGCATGCTGTATTAATGTTTACTCATTTAAAATAGATCCCTTTTAGGATACAGTCCATTTTTCATTAATTTATCCAGTATATATTACATTATTCTTATAGGCTGTGGCTCTTACACAGTACTTATGTGTGTTCATTACACTTCAATTTACCAAACATAGACTATGATTTTTAAGGCTTTTATCATTTAATGACACAAACATTTAAGGCAACTTCTGTTAACTATAATTTTGGATGTAGAAGTCAATGAAATACTCGAGCCAGGTCCAACAGAGAGAAACCCTGGGCCTAGGGCTTTCTATTGTTACTGCAGTTCTCAATAGTCTGGAGTTGTTAAAGAATGAAAGCTGACCCATGATTCTAAGGTTTTAGAATATTGTCTGTAGCTAATTATACTATTTTGAATCGGAAGATATTTAAAAGTACTAAGATGAATGGAGCCATGTCTGTAATTAACCTTAATTTAATTATAAACTCTTAAGCCATTGTTTCTCCATCTCTTGGCATTATCAGGAAGATAAACCTGATGAACTCTGTTATAATTATCACAAAAGTACATGTAATCATTATTTTCATACTGGAAATAGCAGCCAAGAATGTTCAACAACTCATAAAGCTTTACGTAAGAACAGCTTTCGGGACATAGGAAAGCTGGTAGTGGATAAAGATGCCCTGGTAGTGGACGCCAAGGGAAGATGAAGATGAGAAGGGAGATGAGTGACTGGGAAGGGGGCAGAAAGGTGGGTGGAGCAGGCAGTGCGTGCCGCTGAGTAAATACGCTGTGACTTCTTAATATTCTCTCTGCCTCTGATTCTCAGGTGTCCAGATGGATCAGCCCTGCTGCCGAGCCCTGTATGACTTTGAACCTGAAAACGAAGGGGAACTGGGCTTTAAAGAGGGTGACATCATCACGCTCACTAATCAGATCGATGAGAACTGGTACGAGGGGATGCTTCATGGCCAGTCTGGCTTTTTCCCCATCAACTATGTAGAAATTCTGGTCGCTCTGCCCCATTAGGACCTTATGCTGGCTGGCTCACCTCTTTCTGACCCAGATAGTTACGTTTAACCACTGCTTTGGTAATGCCGCTTCCAACACATCATGAATGCAGGCCGCAGTGGATGAGTCACCAAGCCCACACATGTCCTGGGTTGACCTGTGTGCTCCTACAGGAGACCCGGTGATAGACGGTATCTTCCAGAGCCAGTGGGCCTGGCATATGCTTTAAAACACCCGGAGACTAGCCAGTGGTCCCAGAACTGCTCTTTACCCAGTTCTCAGGAGGCTGTGGTTTCTGGTAATATTCACATGAGACACATCACAGAGAAACTCTCCTCATGAAGATATTGTCTCTCACCCAGGGGCCCTCTCAAGGTCTCGTGTTCTCCATGTACAGAGGAGAAAGTCCTTTCTGTTGCACTTTTCCTTCCTAAATGTGTGAGTCACAGAATTGTTGGTGAAAACATCTCCCACCAGCAAATTGTATGCTGGTCTAAGCAACTTGGGCTTTTGATGCCCTCAGCAGAAGTATTAATTGTTCAAAGCACTTTTGTTTCCTACATCTATCTATCTATCTATCTATCTATCTATCTATCTATCTATCTATCTATCTATCTATCTATGTATCTATCTATCTATCTATCATCTATCTATCTCTATCTATCATCTATCTATCTATCTATCTATCTATCTATCTATCTATCTATCTATCATCATCTATCTATCTATCTATCTATCTATCTATCTATCGTCTATCTATCTCTATCTATCATCTATCTATCTATGTATCTATCATCTATCTATCTATCTATCTATCTATCTATCTATCTATCTATCTATCTATCTGTCATCTACCCCTACTTCTGAGACATGCCAGTTTTTTCCCTCCCTGCTGTTCCAGCACTGTGGAGGGGGGTTTCCATTTATTTCTGAGTGAGTTGGTGAACGTTCTGTATATTGTCTGAAAAGAGAAAATTCTCCAAGATGAATTGGGAAGAAATCTGATCTCCAAGCTCAGATTATTGCTGTACAGAAGCTGTGTATATACGTAGCCCATTTCTGAAGAATACAGGAAGGGGGAACAGCTGTCTTCCCTTCTCTGTTTATTTACCCAGGAATCAGTCCACTTCCCGAGTCCCTTTGCCACAAAGACATAGGAGAGAAACACTAGTAAGCATTTCCCACATCTTCATAGAACAAGACATAGTGACTGTCGCTCCTTCCCACTTTTATCTTGTTTGTGTTCCTTGAACATCATTTGTGTATATTCTGCCCTCAATGAGGACCAAATAAAGATGATTTTTGTGCTTAGCAGTTGAAGGTATGTGGCTGCATATAAAATCCCTTTCCCACCTTAGTCCATTACTTTAACCCTTCTATTGCACCTTCATTTCGTGTGTACAGTGCTGTGCAAGCTGATCAGTGTTGGATTTTGTTTTTGTTCTTGTTCTCCCTTCAGTCGTGGAAGTCCCGTTAGGCACCCAGAGTTCTATTTATCTAGCTGTACAGGCTCTCTCTGAGGTTTAATGTGCTGCTTCTGATGTGCCACTTGCGGTAGTGGATCATGTGGAGTGAAAGGCAAATCTTTCTGCTTCATGTATGAACTAACCCATGGGAAGCATTGCTGTTTCCAATAAATGCTGCTGAAGACGAAACAGAGGGTTCTGCCTCTTCCTTGTTTGTCAGTTCCTTGGTCTGACAGTGGGGGGACTAAGACTCCCGTGGTCTCCATTGCCTGTGATGCAGCCAATCCAGACCTGGTCCCCACCTCATCTCCAGCTTGTTGCTTAAAGAAGAAGTTCCAGAAACAAGAGATGAGCTAGTTTAGGCACTGGCAGGAGTAATTCTAGGAAGAATATGAACTTAGGGGAGAGGGTAAGGAAGAAAAGAAAGTTATATGACTTAAAAAATTGTGATGTAAGCAGGAGAATACATTGTTAAAAAGAGGAAATAAAATATGTTGGCTAGACATTTGGCTTTTTTGTTTTTAATATTTCTTTACTTTTAATTTCATGTATGTATATAGCAAAATATCATTTATACCTCCTGTTCCCTTCTTCAGCCCCTCAAGTGTCCCAGAACATACCTTTTGACCAGCTTCAAATCTTTAAATCCAGTTAGTGTTAACTATGTGTGTGTGTGGGTATGGGACCATGCACTGGAGCATGGGGAACCTACCAGTAACCACACCTCCCAAAAAGAAGGATTTTTCCTTCTCCAGCAATTATCTACTGCTATTAGCTCCTCAGTAAGAGGTGGGGCCTGGAGATCACTCACCCATCCATGCAGAATTTTGGTTGGCTTGATCTTGCGTAGATCTGGTGCAGGTTCCCACCGGTGTATGTAGTGAGGTCAGGATTGAGATAATATTATTGTGTATTTCACAGCTTCCTTCATGTCTTTGGATCATGCATTCCCTCTGGCTCCACTTCCATGATGTTTCCTGATGGTAGGCATGTTAAATATATGTCACATTTAGGGCTAAGCACATAGTCTCTTATGCTTAATACTTTGGTCATTTGTGATCTCTGTATTGACTACTATCAACTGCAGCTGGTATAAACGTAAATGTTTAAGAGATATTTTTGACAGCATGGCCATTGAGAAAAGTAATAATAATAGGTTCCAACCTAGGGCCTGTCACCTCAGCAGCCATGGGTTTTTGACTACAATTAAATTTACAAAGCATGAAATTCCCTCCTGTAGAATAGGCCTCAGATCTAATTAGAAAGTGATTAGTTACCCAATGGCATTGGTACCACCGTCACACCACTGGCACATCTTGCCTGTAAACTAATATTACATCATGCAGGGCCCATCACTACAAAGGGCTACCGATGCCCTTTCTCCTCTGGAAGGCTGAATCGTACCTTTTGGCACTGTAAAAGCTAGCCAGTAGGGAGGAACTCTGCATGCCAACTTGAGGTGGATTTTTCTATGTACTGCAGCCAAAACTGTGTTGTGATTTCAGCAATAGAATCTCACCATGAAGCTATGGTGAACAACCAAGGATAATGAATAGCCTGAATTGTTTTGGAGACTTCTTGGGCCTTCCTGACCAATATCTTCTATGGACTATCCCATGCCTTGTACCGCAATTTTCACTGAGTAACCCATGCCTTCTGGGAGTAACATTGTCCACTCATTTGGGGTCATTCTACTGTTCCCAGCATTGCTTAATTTTTTAACCCTCAATATTCCCCTCTTTTATTTTACATGTGCTCTACTATTTTTCCACTTATATTTTAAAAGCTGGGATGTACTGTTGTAGGCTTCTATATGACATATTATGCCCGCTTCCTTTGAGTGAGCCCTCTCTTTCACACACACACACACACACCCAATTTCTCCCATTCGTCCATGTCCCCTCCTGGATAAGCAAGCCATTCTGTTCCCTGTATTCCACCTCACTATTCTTATTTTACCTATAATACTTCCCTGTACTTTGCTTTTAAAGCTATGTATGACAAAAGTGTTTAATCTATGCACATGAAATTGCTAAAATTGCTTTATTTATAAGACTCCATTTGTTTATTTATTTATGGGGTATGTATGTGTCTACATTCATGTCTGTGCAAGTGTGTGTTGAACAGAGGTCAGTGTTGGGTTTCTTCCTTAACGGTTTTCCACCTGATATTTTTTTTCTTTTTTTTTGTTTTGTTTTGTTTCCAGTTTATTTATTTTTTATTAAAAATTGCCATCTCCTCCCCTCCTCCTCCCCTTTCCCTCCCCTCCCCTCCACCCATACCCCCACTCCCTCCCTCTCCAGGCCAAAGAGCCATCAGGGTTCTCTACACTATGTTGAGTCCAAGGTCTTCCCAACTCCCTCCAGGTCCAGGAAGGTGAGCAACCAAACTGACAAGGCTCACACAGAACTGGTCCATGTCGTAGAGACCAAGCCCATCGCCATTGTCCTTGGCTCCTCGGTCAGCCTCCACCATCAGCCACTTTCAGAGAGTCGGATTTGGTCGCATGTTCCATCAGTCCCATTCCAAGTGGACTTGGTGGTCTCCCATTAGTTCTGTCCTGCCGTCTCAGTGGGTGAACGCATCCCTCATGGTTCTGACTTTCTTTCTCATGATCTCTCTCCTTCTGCTCCTCATCAGAACTTTGGGAGCTCAGTCCGGTGCTCCAATGTGGGGCTCTGTCTCTATCTCCATCCATCGCCAGGTGAAGGTTAAGGCTCACAGTGAGCCCGTCCATGTTGTAGAGTTCACATTCATTGCCGTTGTCCTTGGTTTCTCAGTCCTCCTCCACCGTCAGCCACATTCAGAGAGCCTGGTTTGGTCCCCTGTTCCATCAGTTCCATTCCAACTGGACTTGGTGGTCTCCCGTTAGATCTGTCACACTGTCTCAATGGGTAAACGCACTCCTCACGGTCCTGACTTCCTTGCTCATGATCTCCCTCCTTTTGCTCCTCATCAGGACCTTGGGAGCTCAGTCCGGTGCTCCTATGTGGGGCTCTGTCATTTTCTCCATCCAATGCCAGGTGAAGGTTCTATGGTGATATGCAAGATATTCAATGAGTATGGCAATAGGATCTGGACATTTCTGGCACCCTATCCTCAGCTGCCCAAGGACCTAGCTGGGGGCGTCTTCCTGGACACCTGGGAACCCCTCTAGAGTCAAGCCTCTGCCAACCCTAGAATGGCTCCCTTAAGAAAGATATATAATTCCTAGTTCCTATATCCACCCTTCCTATATCCCAACCATCCTATTCCCCCAAGCTCTTCCCATCCTCCACTTCACACTTTTCTTGTCCCATCCCCCCTCCCCCATCCCACCCCACCCCTATGTTCCCATTTTTTGTCCGGCAATCTTGTCTACTTCCAGTATCCAGGATGATAACTATATGTTTTTCTTTGGGTTCACCTTCTTATATAGCTTCTCTAGGATTTTTACGAATTATAGGCTCGATGTCCTTTATTTATGGCTAGAAACCAATTATGAGTGAGTACATCCCATGTTCATCTTTTTGGGCCTGGGTTACCTCACTCAGGATGGTGTTTTCTATTTCCCTCCATTTGCATGCAAAATTCAAGATGTCATTGTTTTTTACCCCCGAGTAGTACTCTAATATGTATATATTCCACACTTTCTTCAACCATTCTTCCACTGAAGGGCATCTAGGTTGTTTCCAGGTTCTGGCTATTACAAATAATGCTGCTATAAACATAGTTGAACAGATGCTTTTGTAATATGATTGGGCATCTCTTGGGTAAATTCCCAAGAGTGGGATTGCTGGGTCCTGGGGTAGGTGGATCCCAAATTTCCTGAGAAACCTCCACACTGCTTTCCAAATTGGTTGCACAAGTTTGCATTCCCACCAGCAATGGATGAGTGTACCCCTTACTCCACATCCTCTCCAGCAAAGGCTATCATTGGTGTTTTTGATTTTAGCCATTCTGACAGGTGTAAGATGGTATCTTAACGTTGTTTTGATTTGCATTTCCCTGATTGCTAAGGAGGTTGAGCATGCCCTTAAGTGTCTTTTGGCCATTCGAACTTCTTCTGTTGAGAATTCTCTGTTGTTCAGTGCCCAATTTTTTAATTGGGTTCATTAGCATTTTAAAGTCTAGTCTCTTGAGTTCCTTATATATTTTGGAGATCAGACCTTTGTCTGTTGTGGGGTTGGTGAAGATCTTTTCCCAGTCAGTAGGCTGCCTTTTTGTCTTAGTGACAGTGTCCTTTGCTTTACAGAAGCTGCTCAGCTTCAGGAGGTCCCATTTATTCAATGTTGCCCTTAATGTCTGTGCTGCTGGGGCTATACGTAGGAAGCGGTCTCCTGTGCCCAAATGTTGTAGAGTACTTCCCACTTTCTCCTCTAACAGGTTCAGTGTGTTCAGATTGATATTGAGGTCTTTAATCCATTTGGACTTGAGTTTTGTGCATGGTGATAGACACGGATCTACTTTCATTCTTCTACAGGTTGACATCCAGTTATGCCAGCACCATTTGTTGAAGATGCTTTCTTTCTTCCATTGTGTGCTTTTAGCTCCTTTATCAAAAATCAGGTGTTCGTAGGTTTGTGGGTTAAGATCTGGGTCTTCTATTCGATTCCATTGGTCGACTTCTCTATTTTTATGCCAATACCAAGCTGTTTTCAATACTGTAGCTTTGTAATAGAGTTTGAAGTCAGGGATGGTAATGCCTCCAGAAGTTCCTTTATTGTATAAGATTGTTTTGGCTATCCTGGGTTTCTTGTACTTCCATATAAAGTTGATTATTGTCCTCTCAAGATCTGTGAAGAATTTTGATGGGATCTTTAAGGGGATTGCATTAAATCTATAGATTGCCTTTTGTAGTATTGCCATTTTTACTATGTTGATCCTCCCAATCCAAGAGCAAGGTAGATCCTTCCATTTTCTGGTATCCTCTTCAATTTCTTTCTTCAAAGACTTAAAGTTCTTGTCAAATAGGTCTTTCACTTCCTTGGTTAGAGTTACCCCAAGATATTTTATGCTATTTGTGGCTATCGTGAAAGGTGACGCTTCTCTGATTTCTTTCTCTGCTTCCTTATCCTTTGTATATAGGAGGGCGACTGATTTTTTGGAGTTGATCTTGTAACCTGCCATGATACTAAAGGAGTTTATCAGCTGTAGGAGTTCTTTGGTGGAGTTTTTCGGGTCGCTTATGTACACTATCATATCATCTGCAAATAATGAAAGTTTAACTTCTTCCTTTCCAATTCGAATCCCCTTGATCCCCTTGTTTTTTCTTATTGCTATTGCTAGAACTTCAAGTACTATATTGAAGAGATAAGGAGAGAGTGGACAGCCTTGTCGCGTTCCTGAATTTAGTGGGATGGCCTTGAGTTTCTCTCCATTTAATTTGATGTTAGCTGTCGGCTTGCTGTAAATAGCCTTTATTATATTTAGGAATGACCCCTGTATCCCTAATCTCTCCAAGACATTTATCATAAAGGGGTGCTGAATTTTGTCAAATGCTTTTTCTGCATCTAATGAGATGATCATATCGTTTTTATCCTTCAGTTTATTTATATGATGGATTACATTGATAGATTTTTGTATGTTGAACCAGCCCTGCATCTCTGGGATGAAGCCTACTTGATCATAGTGGATAATTTTTCTAATGTGTTCTTGGATTCTGTTTGCCAGTATTTTATTGAGAATTTTTGCATCGATGTTCATGAGTGAGATTGGCCTGTAATTCTCTTTCTTGGTTAAGTCTTTGTGTGGTTTAGGTATCAGGGTAATTGTAGCTTCATAAAAGGAATTTGGCAATGACTGTTCTGTTTCTATATTATGAAATACCTTAAGGAGTATAGGTATTAGGTCTTCTTGGAAGTTCTGGTAGAATTCTGCATTGAACCCATCAGGTCCTGGGCTCTTTTTGGTAGGGAGGTTTCTGATAACAGTTTCCAATTCTTCGCGACTAACAGGACTATTTAGAGCATTTACCTGGTCCTGGTTTAACTTTGGTACATGGTACTTATCTAAAAAAGTGTCCATTTCTTTTACATTTTCCCATTTTGTGGCATACAGGCTTTTGTAGTAAGATCTAATGATTCTTTGGATTTCCTCTGTGTCTGTGGTTATGTCCCCTTTTTCATTTCTGATCTTATTAATTTGTGTGTTCTCTCTCTGCCATTTGATTAGTTTGGCTAGGGGTTTGTCAATCTTGTTGATTTTCTCCAAGAACCAGCTTTTTGTTTCATTGATTCTTTGGATTGTTTTCTGTGTTTCTATTTTGTTGATGTCTGCCCTCAGTTTGATAATTTCCAGTCTTCTAGTCCTCCTAGGTGAGTCTGTTTCTTTCTTTTCTAAAGCTTTCAGGTGTGCTGTTAAGTCTCCAATGTGTGCTTTCTCCGTTTTTTTTAAGTGGCCACTTAGTGCTATGAATTTTCCTCTTAGCACTGCTTTCATAGTGTCCCATAAGTTTGAGTATGTTGTGTCTTTATTTTCATTAAATTCAAGAAAGACTTTAATTTCTTTCTTTATTTCTTCCTTGACCCAGCTGTGGTTCAGTAGTTGACTGTTCAGTTTCCATGAGTTTGTAGGCTTTCTGGGGGTAGCATTGTTGTGGAATTCTAATTTTAATCCATGGTGATCCGATAAGATGCAGGTGGTTACTAATATGTTTTTGTAACTGTGGAAGTTTGCTTTGTTACCGAGTATGTGGTCAATTTTCGAAAAGGTTCCATGAGCCGCAGAGAAGAAGGTATATTCTTTCCTGTTTGGGTGGAATGTTCTATAGATGTCTGTTAAGTCCATTTGGTTCATTACCTCTATTAAGTCTCTTAATTCTCTGTTAGGTTTCTGTCGAATTGACCTGTCCATTGGTGAAAGAGGAGTGTTGAAGTCTCCCACTATCAGTGTGTTTGGTTTGATGGCTGTCTTGAGTTCTAGTAATGTTTCTTTCATATAAGTGGGTGCTTTTGTATTAGGGGCATAGATATTCAGGATTGAGACTTCATTCTGATAGATTTTTCCTGTAATGAGTATAAAGTGTCCCTTTCCATCTCTTCTGATTGATTTTAGTTTGAAGTCAACTTTGTTAGAAATTAGTATGGCCACACCGGCTTGTTTCTTAGGTCCATTTGCTTGATAAACCTTTTCCCAACCCTTTGAGTAGATGTCTGTCTTTGTGGTTGAGGTGTGTTTCTTGTAAACAGCAGAATGTTGGATCCTGTTTTCGTATCCAATCTCTTAGCCTGTGCCTTTTTATAGGTGAATTGAGTCCATTGATATTAAGTGATATTAATGACCAGTGGATGTTAACTCCGGTTGTCATTTTTTATTTGGTAGTAGAGATTGTGTGTTTCCTTTCTTTGCGATGTGCTGGTGAAGGGTCGCTAGATGTCTGAGTTATTTTGGGCAATGCTGGACTCCTTTGTTTGTGAATTTCCTTCTATTACTTTCTGTAAGGCTGGATTTGTGGCTATGTATTGTTTAAATTTGTTTTTATCCTGGAATATTTTGTTTTCTCCATTTATAGTGAATGAAAGCTTAGCTGGGTATAGTAATCTTGGCTTGCATCCATGGTCTCTTAGTTTCTGCAAAACATCTATCCAGGACCTTCTGGCTTTCATGGTTTCGATAGAGAAGTCAGGTGTTAGTCTGATAGGTTTACCTTTATATGTTACTTGACCTTTTTCCTTTGCAGCTCTTAATATTCTTTCTTTATTCTGTATGTTTTGTGTTTTGATTATAATATGGCGAGGGGATTTTTTTTTTTTTGATCCAGTCTATTTGGTGTTCTGTAAGCTTCTTGAACCTTAATAGGAATATCTTTTTTTAGGTTTGGGAAGTTTTCTTCTATAATTTTATTAAATATATTTTCTGAACCATTGAGCTGTATTTCTTCTCCTTCTTCTACACCTATTATTCTTAGGTTTGGTCTTTTTATTGTGTCCCAGATTTCCTGAATGTTTTGTGATGAGGATTTGTTGGATTTGCTGTTTTCTTTGATCAGTGCATTTATTTTCTCTATGGTATCTTCAGAATCTGAGATTCTTTCTTCTATCTCTTGTATTCTATTGGTTATGCTTGTTTCTGTAGTCTCTGTTCGTTTACATAGATTTTCCAAATCCAGCTGGCCCTCGGGTTGTGTTTTCTTCCTTGCCTTCATTTAAGTTTTCAAGTCTTGCACTGTTTCCATTATCTGTTTGATTGTTTTTTCTTGGTTTCCTAGGATATCGTTTACGGATTTACTCAATTCTTCAAACTTTTTGTTATTCTTCTCATCCATTTCCTTAAGGGAGTTTTTCACCTCCTGTTTAAGGGACTCTATTACTTTCATAAAGTCAATTTTTTCTACTTCTTGATTAGTGTGTTCAAGTCCTTCTGTTATAAGTTCGCTGGGTTCTGGTGCTTTCATGTTGTTTTTCAAATTGTTGGAGGAATTCTTGCATTGGCGCCTGCCCATTTGTTCCTCTGGATAATCCCCTTTGGGTCTTCTTTTAGAAGTTCAATTCACCCCAATGAATTAAATTCACTCACCCCAATGAATGATGGATCCTCTGGCAGACTGTCAGGTCTCCTTGCAGGCCAAACAGCTCACTGACAAAGGGCCTACCTTGCCGCAGGCAGGCTAATGAAGGAGGGGACCTCCCACCGGCCTGGGTGCACTCAATTCCAGGTCCCCAGCGCCCAAACAGGCTGAGCTGTGGGATTTTGTGGCCCCAAAGACGGGAGGATGAGGCGGGGGGGGGGGGGAGCTCCACCTGATATTTTTAAAAGATGGTCTATCTCACTGCCTAGAACACATCAGTTTGGCTAGGCTGTCTGAATGACAGGCTAACTAGGGAATTCCAGGGATCTGCCTGTCTCCACCTCCCCAGCCCTGAGATTATGTCTGTGTGCCACAGTGCCTTCCTCTTTACCATGGGTGCTCGGGATCTGAACTTAGCCTAAAATATGCAGTTTACACAGTTATAGTAAAAGGTAATATGGCTGAGGAGTGCTCAGTTGGTAAAGGTTTGTCATGTAAACATAAGACCTAAGCTCTACTTTTAGCACCCGGATAAGATGTCAGTGTGGTTGCACTTGTGTGGAATCCCAGCACTGGGGAGGTAGAAAGTAAAGACAGCAGATTCTTGGAGCTGACTAGCCAGCTAACCTTGGGTCCCAGCGAGAGACATATGTCAAAAAATAAGGTGGACAGTTTCTGAGGAGCAGCCTCTGAGGTTACCTCTGGTCTCTATATGCATTCCACACATGCCCGTAAACACATATGTGTGCCCCCTACATACACAAAGAATGATGATGCCCAAAGAATGACACAAGGTTAACCCCTGGGGTACCATCACACCGCACACACATGAACACACAGCATTTTAGAAAATGGCAATTGTGACATAGTAATTGATTTAAATATAGTATACAGATAAAGCACTATAATTTAAACTTGATCTGTGGCATATATAAGCAAACTTATTTCAAGCCATACCACTGCCATAATCTGCCAAGTAAGGCACGGTAACACTTTAATATGCTCCCATGTAAATTCATTCTCTCAGATCTCTCAGGAAAAGGCAATGTTCCTATTTTTATTTTTGGAAGTAACTATTTGAATGTTTCTACTTATTAAATATATTATTTAATATATTTCATCACTCTAGAAAACCTTTGAGTAAACAAACTAAGGTAGCTTCTAGTAAATACATTCTTCTCAAAAGCCAGCATTGGACACATGATTTTTGTACAAGATCCACTGGTTAATTCTGTGGTCAAGAGACAACACGGATGTAAAGTCGTATGTACCTTCCTAATTTTACAATATGGAAGTGTGGACCCCGGCATGTGTCCAACTAATGCCAAAAAGGTATAAATTCTTTTTGCAATGAATCTTTGAAAATTATTTTGTGGTGAGGCTAATAATATAAAAAATACTATTTACCACACACAGAAGAAGAAAAAGTTAATAATTCAAATTACAAAAAAACCTCACATGCTTTACATTGGGAGGGGAAATGGCAGCAATACTGTAAGAGTGTCTTACACTTATATGAAATTTCATATTGATCAAAGTTGACCAAAACTTAAAGTGTAATTTTGCATGCCTTTAACTTTGTGGCATCTTACAAACTCTTGACAATTTTTCAGATCCAAAATTAGCTGAAAATATCTACCATTAGTAAAGAGCCATCAGCATCACAACACAGTGACAAAGTTAAATGTCAACAGGGAGAATACATGGCCTACATACAACAGGAGTTCAGAAGAGCTGTGTGCAGCCCAGCCATGTTCCAGCCAGCAAAGCCTCCCTTCAGCTTTAAGAGATGCAGTCATGGGAAAGTACCCATAGAGTCTTTTTGTAGCCCCAAGGGGGAACTAACAGCAAGCCTCTGCACAAAACCGTAATCTCACTGTGAGTCAGTGTCAAATGATGAGAAAACAAAACACACTGTTCCCTTATTTTCCAATTACATTTTTCTTTGTGCTCACGCATCAACTAAAACTTTCAGAAAGCGGTGGGGAATGCAGGCAACTTTTGCAGACCTGAGAATCCTGTTTCAGTCCCACTCTGGCAGCTACTTCACTGTGCCCAGGAGAGTCTGAGTCAGTCAATCATTTTTCTGCTTACTTTTTATGTCACTGGACATAGGCTATTTGGGAAAAGGAAAAACCAATTGAGAAAATGCCTCCTTAAGACTGGTCTGAAAGCAAGCTGTGGGCATTTTCCTAATTAGTGATGGATGTCAGAGGGCCCAGCCTATTGTAGGTGGTGCCTTCCCTAAGAGGTGGTCTTAGGGTATATAAGAACAGGCTGAGCAAATGAGTAAGCAGCATGTCTTCATGACCTCTGCATCAGTCCTTGCCTCTAGGCCCCTGCCTTGAGTTCCTGCCCTGATTTCTCTTATAGCCATAAGACGAAATAGACCCTTTCCTCCCCAAGTTGATTTTGGTTGTGATGTTTTATCCCAGCAACAGGAACCTCAACTAAGACAAACATGTAACCCTTTCCCAAGAGACTTCTGGCAAGTTTGGGAAACACTGAACTATATACAAATATCTTAAATTAGCAGGGTACCATTCACTGGCGTTTTCTGACCATTTTACTTTGACTTCTCAAATCAGTCATGTCTACGGATTGATTCAATATGGTTTTGCACAGGTATTTCTATCTTCACCCAAAGACATCCCACAAACCTAAGACACACTGGTGGCAGACATGTGCTGAGTGTCTGCCTATCTTCCCACCTTGCAGTCATTTGTGGATGCTTTTTTGGTCACTTATATCTTGCTATGGAACCAGAGAAAGGAATGGCTACAGCAGGGCCACCCTTCCCATTGAGGGCTCCCGTCAGAACTCTTGGTTTTCTGATCTAGATCGATTCATCACACAATTTGTGTTAGTATCCCAAGAGTACATGCCACCAGTACATGCTAAACAGAAGCCCTTCCTAATCTTGCATCCTAACAACAGAGATTCTTCCTCTGACACCTAGAAATGGGCTAAAATCTACATGTTATTCAGGGATCCTGTCCTGTCCTGTACTCATATGCCAGTGGTCAACATAGCTACACTCTAAGTAAACCTGGTTCATCCTGGGAAATTGATTGGTGATAGAATGTGCTGGCAACCAAGTGGGGAAGATTCATCTCACCGTGATGCAAGTGTATCCCATGGGATGACAGAGAGAAGCGTTGCAGACTGCACAGGTTCTTGACACCAGAAGTGACAGCCTTGTCTCTTGTACGAACATCAGAGATCCAAACTTATAAAGGAACCGGCAAGAAGATAAGGAAGGTAGCTTAGGAATTTGGTGAAACCTGGGCAGGTTGATGCACCATAACCAGGCACTGAAATTGTGGTGTTGCTTGATTACCATGCAGTCTTTACCTTCCTCCCACACCCTTCCTGATTCATTTTCCTGAGTAGTTTCATGGGGCCTACATTGCCCTCTGGTGGTCAAAATACACATATTAATTAATCCATTAAAAAAGCTTAACAAATACCTCTAATAATTGTACGGTTTTGCTGTAGCAGCCGAACTTAAAATCTCCCTTCTTGGTATACTGCTCAAGCTACCACCCCTTTCTTTAACTGGCTGTTTCTAGTAGATCTTAGCGTCCAGCTGATAGCCAGTGAAAGAGATGATCTTCAGGAAGAAAAAAACATATCTCTGCTTTTCTAATATTCACCTTTGCAAACCAGCTGGTGTAATTATTCAGCCATTTTAACTGTGACTGTCCATTGACTACATTAGAATTACCCTACTCTGAACTGGCTCATTATCTGTGCCCTTTGTTTGCTGACCCTCAGATGAAATTCATTTAAACTTGAAGCTTCAAGAAACTCTGTCTGCCGAGTCAATCAGAAAAGTTACATGCGGCATACGTCTTAGTTACTTTTCTACTCCTGTGGCAAAGTGACATGACCAAGGTAGCTTCTAGAAGAAAGAGTTTATTGGGACTTACGTTTCTAGAGGCTACGTTCATGACCATCATGATGGGGACCGTGGCAGCAGGCAGGCATGGTGCTGGAGCAGTAGCTGAGAGTTTATGCCCTTATCAGCAAGTAGGAGACAGAGAGAGCTAACTGGAAAATGATACAGGATTCTGAAACTTCAACCCCCCAGTGACACATCTCCTCCAAAGTCACACCCCCAAACAGTCTTTCTTTCCGAACAGTTCCACCAACTGGGGACCAAGTATTCAAACATTTGAACCTATGAGAGCCATTCTCATGTAAGTAGTTTTTTTAGGAGTCATTTAAAAGCCATTTTGTGGGGGTGTGATTTATGTGCAATGAGTTTGTGTGTGTGTGTGCAGTCAGCCCTTCCTGCTGTCTCCATCTTCAGGAAACTTGAAAGGAGCAATGCTAGAAAATATAAAATGTGAGGCATTTTAGTTCAATGGATAAATGACAGGGGCACAACCAAGCCTGGCGGGCCCTCCTCCTACCTACACAGGCCTCCATCTAGAGAACTATCCCATGTTCCCCTCTGTTAATCTCATGCCTTCCTTAGGAACTCTGTGCACCATGGCTCCAGCATCCTCCCCTGGCCCACTGCAGAGCAGCACTACAGTATGTAAGACAGTCTCCAGGTTCTCGAGTTTAAGTCACAAGGCAGTCCTCTCCATGACCTGTAAGTATTTTCCAGTTGACATTGGTCTGTCTCACACCCAGCCTCAGTTCAACGCTTTTGAGACTGGTTCACTGACATTCATTTTTCCCCAGTTAAGCTCTTCCTTCAATATGAAGACATTCTCCCAGAGCAGTTCCTGTATCTCTGCTCTGGCTGTATTAATGTACAGCAAGCCCTTTATTACCTTGGAGACAGAGAGAGGTACCATCTGCTGGCCAGTGTCCTCAACCCAGGAGAGGTTGGCTTCTCCCAGAGAAGTTGGGGAAGGATTTGCCCCTACTGGGTGGGCTGATTCAGAAGAATCTAAGACTTCAAACTTCTGAGGCTTATCTGCTTAGCCAGCTCTATCATAATTTCCTATGCTTTGGTGTATGAGAACACAATTTATTTTACAACTTTGTCTCTTTGGAAGATAATGAGGCTCTTAACGACTTCCCTAGAGACTCTCTGTTTTCACAGTTTATGGTATGCTGACCGATGGTCATAATTTATGTTTTCAGGAGACTCAAATCCTCACTAAAAGTAGTTAATGTCACAGTCTTTATAACTGCCATTGCTCTATAGTGTCTGAGTCCTGTGCCTAGTTGTTCACCTTTTACCTGCACCTAACCTTAACCCCACAGCGAAAAGTTTCTAATTATGATGCTTTGCCCCTCAATGACCACCATGAACTCCAATTTTACTTTCTCCTAACTCTAATGGGGGTAGCCTGTATCAAAATTTCCTTCAGAGCACAAGCTTTTCAGGGTCTTTTATACTTTTGTAGCCTGATATCGCCAAAAGCAGTACCTGATATGAGGGATTTCATATAGGCAGATTATTCTGTGATGGTGACCCAAGAAAGCAGATAATTAGTATAGGGGAGGCCAATTCAAAAACACATTATTTAGGGGTTCTGCTTTGTCAGCTAGTGCTCGATCCTACTGGAGTCTCCTGAGAGCTCTGCATGTGGAAATAAGAGGGGAGCACCACCTATTGTGGAAATAAGAGGGGAGCACCATCTATTGTGGAAATAAGAGGGGAGCACCATCTATTTTGGAGATGAGAGGGGAGTACCATCTATTGTGGAAATGAGAAAAAGCACCATCTATTGTGGAAAGGAGAGTGGAGCACCATCTGTTGTGGAAATGAGAGAGGATCATCATCTGTTGTGGAAATGAAAGGGGAGCACCATATACTGTGGAAATGAGAGGGGAGCACCATCTGTGGTTCCTATACCTCTACTTTTGAGTTCCTCATGGCTGTGTAAAAAAGTGAGGTAAGCAGCCTTAGCTCAAGGCAAGACATTGCTTGTCTGTTTCCATACAGCCCAATGAACAATCCAAGAGGAGTTTGAAGGGATATCCTTAACACACTCCCCACCACACAATACAGCTTCTCAGTCAATTTCTGCCTTCTTCCCAGCCTTTATAATTCCTGTTACTCAGAGATGTTTATCTGGTGCAGCAGGAGAAAGCCATTTCCCGAGAGGACGCGTTCTCAAAGCATCTTCTGAGTTCTCTCCCGTAGATCCTCCTGTACTCCGTCTGCATCTGCTTTGGGTATCTTGAGCCTGGAGGCTATATTCCTCCTCCAGTCTTGATTAAACTTGTTTTACCTGCTCACCTCTTTTGTTTCCATTTATTTTATTTTGCATAGTATTGTGGGGAAGTGGAGGAATTGTTGTCTTCTGTTGAATATCTGAACTAGAGTCCCTTCTCTGGTAAAAACAGTCCTTTAATTTTAAACTATTTTGTTAATTCTTAGATAACTTTGTACATTGTAGTTTGATTCCTCCTCTATTTTCTTTTTGTAATCTTAATAAGATAGAAGGGTGTAGTCCTTAAATGAGAGGCAATCGAGGGTCCCACACCCCTACCTCTCTGATTGCTGATCAGATGGTATTTAGTGACTGTGGTTCCTGATTGTGTTTACAATCTGGTCCCAAGGGCTGGCATGGCTCTCAGGGATGACTGTGGCTGTAGAGAGGGCTTGTCTGCACACAAGAGCTGAGCCTCTGTGCTAACTACCAGGTGAGTGTTTCATGCAACAAGGAATGCATGTTCAAACATATTTTATTGTTTTTCTTTAAGGCAGAAATCATAGGCACCTGGTAGTAACTAATTGTAAATTTCTCACTTCATTTTGGTAGGTATCTTACTGTTCTAGTAAAGTCTCAAATGCTCAAATACTCCATAAATCATACTTTTAACCTTTCCCGGAGAGATGAATCTTTCCCAAGAGTTTCCCTAGCTATTTTGCATGTAGTATCTCATTTAATCCATGTACCAGACTCAAGAGAAAGACACCCATCTCACCGTAGTGAACCGAGGCTTCCAATCCCAACACAAATCTTTCTGATTCCAAAATCATAACAGACAGTGCATCAAATGGCTCATATTTCCCTGATAAGGAGCAAAACTCAAGTTCAAATTGCAAAAAATGTTCCTGCCTTCTACTTACAGATGTTACATTAGATAAACTAACTCTGCTCCTGAGTTCCTTTAACTGCAGAATGAGGATCTAAGACTTCTTAATTATCATTGAGTGCTAAGTGATTTAACATATATGAAGTATTTAAAACAGTGAACTACACAGAAAAATCATGATCTCATACAAAGTAAAACCAAAGTTCATAGATTCTAGGGCCAGAGCTGGTGGGTTCTTCCAACCCATGTTACTCCATGCTATGGAGTCATTCGCTATGACACATTTTTAAGATAGACTTAGATATATGGGAAAACCACTTTCATTTTCCAAAATCCCCATTTTGCACCTCTTTTCAGTGTATATGACATTGAATGGTAGCAATTTGAATCTTTGGTTATTTGGAGATGACAAGTATGGAATAGCTCAAACTTTATTCTGTGTCTGGTATGTTATGATACTGAAAGTCTTATGTACAGCGATAGGGTAAAATTCTCTCTGCACAGGTATGAGGGTCTGAGCCTAGATTCCAAGCATCCACGTAAATCTCAGATGCAATGGTACACATGGAACGACACTGGGGGTGAGAATCAGGAAGATTCACTGGTTACCCAGTCTAGACAAATAGTGAGCTCCAGCTTCATAATGCTGGTTAGTTCTTATCAACTCAATACACACTAGAATGACCAGGAAAGAAGAAACCTTAATTGAGGATTTGCCTACCTCAAACTGGTCTGTGGGCATGTCTGTAAGACTTTTTCTTCATTGCTGACTGATGCTGGAAGGCCCAGCCTACTGCGGGAAAAGCCATCTCTGGTCCTGAGTTGTATAAGAAAGCAAGTTGGGCAATACCAGCAAAGCAAACTAGTGAAGAGCATTCTTCCATGGTCTCTGCTTCAGTTACTGTGTCCAGGTTCAAGTCTTGAGTTCTTATCTTGCCTTTTCTCAGTGATGGACTGTAACTTGTAAGATGTAGCAAGTCCTTTCCTCCTCCAAGTTGGTTTTGGCCAGTGTTTTATCTCAGCAACAGAGAAGCAGTCAGTGAGAGATTATGTCTCAAAAAATATAGTGGAGAGCTGTAGAGATCGTCTTTATATAACCTTCTGGATTACACAAACACACACACACACACACACACATACATTTATACACCATACAAATCCACAAATCTTATGTGCAAGGGTCAGTAGGTCACTCTGATAGTTTGAATGAGAAATGTCCCCTATGCATATATTATCTGATTGCTTGGTTCCTAGTTGGTAGAACTGTTTAGGAAAGAGTAGGAGGTATGGCTTTGTTGGAGGAGGTGTCATGGGGCAGTCTTTAAGGTTTCAAAAGCCCATGTCATTTTCAGTTTACTCTCTGCTTCTTACTTGTAAGTTTATGAGTATAGAGGTCCTGTTATGTCTAGAAGACACTGTTTTGCTTTGATCCTCCCTTACCTCTGGCTTTGACAATCTTACTGCCCTGTTTTCATGCTGGTTATTATTGTGGCTCACACACTTCACAGCTGGGTAAGGCTGTTTTGACTTTTCTCCACAGCAACCTACATGGCATCTTCCAGTACAATGAAAGCTACCCAGCATCAGGGAGACTTTCTGGTCAGTACCAACTTGATTTCTCCATTTCCTGTGACCAAAATGTGTGGTACCTTCAGCAATACCTTTAGCTTTGACAGGGCATAGTAGACAAGCCTGATCCCAGGAGGGAAGACAGGACCAGATATGGGTGTGGCCAAAGGCAGATCTGAGCCACAGAGACTATGACAGGGAAATGACACCTAGGAGGCTGTGTCAGTGGACAGCTCGTTTATTCAGAGGGGGGCAAGGGACATTTATCTCCTTGGAAGAATGACCTGACCAGTTGGATTAATGTGGTGCTATGTCATTGGTTGGGGTAAGAGCATCTAGGACACTTCATTTGCATACACAGGAGCTGTAGAGGCCAGAGGAAGGAACCTTATAAGGTAATATGGGATGTTTAGGCAGTCAGATAAGCAGCAACCAGTTCCTCTGTGGAGACATGTGTTGTCACATGCATTGGGGCTCTGGGGAATCCTAACTGCTGGGGTCGCCTGCCACTCTCCAGATGAGAAAATGTAGGGTTTTAGGCATGCATTGACTCCTTCTTAGTTTCGGGCCAGCCCCACATTTGGCAATACGTTTATATTTAAGCTGTTTTGTGTCCTCCCTCCCCCATTATCTTTGGAGGTCTTTGGGGGCTTCTCACAGATCCAGCCTCTTACTCTCCAGAGGCTCTGAGGCTGAGTTCTGATGAAAGGCCCGTGAGTGTATTGATCCCATGAGCTATGCCAGTGAACAGCAAAATCAAACTGAGCTTTCAAACACAAAGCTGAGGCTGAAGTCACTGGGCCAGATGCGCCAGATTTTAGCCATGGATTTGTGGGAACAAGCTGTTTCTCACATGGGCAGACACGTGTAATGGGCCTCAGGAGAACGCGGGGCAAGAATTTATTTATTTAACGATGGTTAAACATTCACTCGAGCAATGTGAGGTACCAGTTGGTGGGAAGGCATAGAGTATAAGCCGATAGGGCCCCTATCATCTGATCTGTGTGCTTTCTGCATAGGTGAACTGTGCAGGAGTCTGCGCTTTGGGCTCAGTGTGTTTGACCTGATTTAGCCAGTTGTTCACCACGATGCTCAGCTGCCGTGTGCTCTGATTCTCTGATGCAATTATTTTCACTGTGGAGCTCTTCCAGGTCTGGCTCGCCCTGTTATACTCTCAAGTTCTCCAGCCTGAGATATTCTGAGAGAGTACAAAGCGTCCTCCTTCAAGATGGCTCAATCCAGCCACCTTTTCACGATCATGCTTCATTTTGTGGTGTAGATCAGCTCAACAGCGCAGGAATCTTCATGTGGGCAATATGCATTAGTACTGGCCACTGCCCACACAGCTAAAGAGGATCATTAACTGCCAAGGCTGGGTCACTTTCTTCTTGAAAGGGGCAGCGAATCTCGAGGAAGAAGTCTGATTTGCAGAGCTAATTGACTGCTAGGTGAGAATGACAAAGGGCAGATGCATTTTACGATGATCATGGAGGAGATCATGAATATGGAATAAGCAATCCAAACGAGATTGTATAGCACTGAATTATTGCCAGTTGATGTAAAAGCAATGCAGATCTTAAGTGCCAAGCTCATATTTCAAAGTCTCTCTAGCTAGCACAATCATGAGAAGGCATGTATGCGCCTCCATTTCCACGGAAGAGATGGTCTGTGAACATTTACCTATGAAAAAACACAGGAACATGTGGCTTCCTCCTTTCGTCGTGTAGAAAAGAGAGGCTACTTGGATCAACCATGATACCACTTGGCGGCCATACGTAGAAAGGAATGGTTTTCTGGGTCTTAAGGGAGAGTAATGGTGGACAAAGGAAGAGAATTCCAGACAGCACAGGGACTCAGTGTGGGCACTGATGCTGGCTCCCAGTCATTCCTGAGGAATGGGGGCTCTGTGATAACCCTGTAGTTGACAGCTGGGGCGTCCTTCAGATGTTCTGACACTGTGGTAGAACCCCCACATAACTCACGACAAGTCAAGTGCTCCAATAGTGACTGGAGTTAAATTTCCTTTAGAGATTTGGTTCCTCTTCTTCTAGAAGGAGCTGTGATTTTGAGTTTGTTTGCAAGGGTGGTGCCCTACTCTCCAGGGAATCCAGAGAACCCTCAGGGACCTCACGTGACATCCTCTCTTATGTCTCCCATTATCCTTTCTGCTGATTCTTTCTCTTCACTATGTAAATAAGATTATATTTCACAGACTTTGAAAAAACACCCACCTCTGGGATCCATGCATCCCTATTATCTGTCAGTCTCTCTTCTACCTTTCATAGGCATCTTCATGGCAGGAGAGAAGTCAGATCCATTTCATCCATTTGGCTTAAGCAATGTTTCCAGGCTTTCATTGTTGACAAGGGTGAACAGATCTCCAGGAACTTTCTAGATTGTTGGTGCCAGATTGGAATACTCACACACACAACCTCCTGGACTCAGCAACTCCCTCATGTTGTTGGCCTATGAAAGACAGACACTGTTAGACTAATCGATTACTGAGACACCAGCCTCAGGCACAATGACTATGGGGTTCTCAGCTTCTCAGGTAGGATTCAGCTGTTGCCATTTTAAAGTAAGTTGATTTAATAAATTCTTTATTGTATATGCTAAATATACAATAAAGAATACACACACACACACACACACACACACACACATACTCACACACATATATTCATCCTGTCAGTTTTGTTCCTCTGGAGAATCCCCAATTAATACTAATCATTTAAAGAAAAGATGGTTTCTTTATGATCCCTCACTGGCCTTCCCTGGCTTTGTTACGTACCTTGGCCAGCAGATGGCACTGTGATCCTTGTCTGAGCCTCCTGCAGAGAGAGTTTGATTTCTTTAGCATTAATGTTGACTTTATTTTTCATTTTCCATGAAAGAAGCGATCCTGAGTTTCTTAACCAGCCCAGTGAAGCTGGATTTTTCCGGGTCAGTGCACCATGTACTGTATGGTGATCATATAGAGTGCAGACCCAGCCGGGCTTACCTTCTGAAGTTCACTGCTAAATGATGGACACTCAGTTCCCCTCCTTAGGCAGAAAGGTACAGCTACTGAGTTCCTGAGAGCAGCTCAAGTGGTCTAAGGAGGATGAAACTGCCTATTGAAAATGTCCTAACTCACTCGTGCTCCAAAGCCTGCTCCATTTCCTCATTCTGTGGGATAGTACAAGATAGGCCAGGTTAATCAGGGATGCTGAGAGGGTAGGTGTGTTATCTCAAGAGGTCTGGCTTAGGAAATGAAGGTAGTGTATCCATTCCTTGATTAGTATTTGCCAACCTAGTATGTGCCTGGCATTATTCTAGGGGCTGAGACCATCAGCTAAATGGAACACACTCAATCCTTACCTTCGTGGGGTATGTATTTTAGGTTGTGAGAAATGCAAATCAGCAAACGAATGACCATATGATATCAGGAAATAAATTCTATGGGAAAACTAAATGAAGCATGGTAAAATTTGTTGTTTGGGGTTCATACTATTGCCCATAAGTGGCAGACCATAATACATTTGCAAATACGAAGAGACTATAACATGGAAGAGCGTGAGCATATCCCAAGGGCTACAACGAGGCAACAGGAGCCAAGGCAGGGTGCAAGGGAGGGGCTCACAGGTCTGACAAGCAATGGGGTTTTTGCCTCAGTGCTTTACAAAAATGGACTGCCTAAGGGGGGTGGGGTAAGCAGTGTCCACCCGTGCCATCTAGGAGACTGTTTGTGAACCCCATGAGCGGCACCATTGAAGAGGTCACAGAGGCAGTTGAAGGTGGCACACAGTCTATAGTTGGAATGTTTTAAAGGGTAATCGATATGATTTATGATGGATGGATATGAGAGAATCAGCGTTGCTAAATCCAGGGTCCTGTTTCTTTCTTTCCTTATTTCCCTCCTCTTCACCCTCTCTTTTTCTGGACCTCCTCCCCCAATTCCTCTTTTGTCTTCTGAAATAACTTTATGTCGTGCAGGCTGGCCAGGAACTCACTATGTAACTTAGGTGGATGGCATGATCTTCTCATTCCCCTGTCTCCACCTCTCTAGTGCTGGAATCACAGGTGTGTATGCCAGAGGGGTTATTGTTGTTCTTTTCTGTTTTGAGGATATAATCTAAGCAGAGCCTGAAGTACTCATCAGACTTAACCCCCCTTTTGTACCCCAATGCCAATGAGCACGTACCCCAATGCCAATGAGCACAAAACAACTGTTGTCAACACCAGGATCTCTGATTTTAGATAACAGTGGATGGTTGACTACACGGTGGGGGCTTCTTACATCATCCTGTGATTGACAGCCCTGTTAGGTTTGGGCGATCTACAAGGCCCTGTGCAGACACCAGGGGGAGGGACCTGCTGGCTTCACCCCTGACTATTTCAACAGGAATGGCAGTTTTATTGTGTTCTCGGAGACAAGCCTCTTTAAATTATCTGTTTGTATAACCTAAGAGAAAACAACACTCTGTCTCCTCTGAAAAATGCAACAAACCCCCAGGGTGGCATTTGTCACTTTAAAGACAAATTACACCCCCCTCCCTGATCACGGCCATAATTGTCCCATACTTGTAATACCAAAGCTGGCCACCACATGGCACCCGCACTTCTGAATCTGAGGGGAGACTTTCTCAGGCTCAGCCCTGAAATAAAATTAAAAAAATAGGAGCCCAAGGCAGCATCCCTGGCTTCTTGCTGGTTACATACACAAACCTCCTCTAACAGTTATACCTAAGAGCTCAGGAAGGGATTTGCATAGGGATTAATCAAGAAAAAGCCTGTCTTTCTACTGAGTCACCCGCACCTTTGCTGCTCAGGACTTCCCTCCTCCTCCTGACTCCATGTCTACAAGATCCTCCTCATTGCCGCCGCCCTCTCCCTCTTCCGGGTCCTTTCCTTCTTTTCTTCCACCATCTCCAAGTGATCTTTCTAAATCAAGGCTTTTATCACTCTCCCCTTCAAATTTATTCGCCCTTTGTTTATAGAATAAAGTCTGCTCTTCAGTGTCCTTGGGAACCTTGGCCAGGCTTGCTTTTACATCAGGATTGCTGGCCCCTCAGCCTTCGCTGATTTTCAGCCTGTACTCTGAAGACCTTGGGTATGCCTGGGGTGCTTTAGCAAGAGTGCAGCTTTGCCTTGTTCTGTGCTGCCCCTTTGTCTGGAATGTTCTTCCCTATCCTTCTGGGCTCAAAGCACATGCTTCTAAAAGCTTACACACGCTCGTCCCTTCCATTGCTACCACACTGACAATTTAGTCCAAGCCTCCTGTGTCTCTATATGGCACAGGTACCAGTAACCAGGGTGCTATTGGTTAGGGGACTCTGTGTGGATGACTCTTGTAAGTCTTAGCTATTTATAATAATATGCAGAAATTATAAGCAAAATAATATGCACACATTATGTATGTAATAAGCACAACCGCGTAAGAGTTCGCTTTTACTTCTGGTCTCTGAGTTTGGCCGCGCTGGCCCTCGGGTGCTGCCAGAGAGAAGCTGTGAGGTTCTGTGAGAGTCGCTGCAAGAATTCCGAGAAGAAGCCACTGGATGAGGTTTTGAGGAATTGCTGCACTCTACAAACCCTGGGCTATGCTGCAATTTTCCCCAGATGGTAAACCAAATCACCCATCTCCCATGAAGGGCATATCTGACTTCCTGGCATTAACTGTGGGTTTAACATGTTTTGGATAGCAGGGAGAAACGTAATTAAATTACCAGTGTGCTATAAAGTTTTCCTCACATATGTGCTAAGTAAATAGCTCCGTTATTGTCTTCCCTTCCTTGTCTCCCTTGTGCAATTTAAAATAGTTTACTAGTTCCGGTATAAAAACAGAGAGCATGAGGAACATTTTGCTCTTGCTCTGAGGGGTCTGAGGGTTCCCGGAGTTTCTGTCTACGGTTGTAGTGAGGTACATCACAACCGTAGGGAAACGTGTGGATTTTGCCTTCTGCTCAGGACTGATTGGGACTCAGAAGGATGGCGTGTCTGCAGACACCTGCATGACTCTCTATCTGCAGGAGAAAACTGATGACCCTAAGTGCTCTTGGGGTGAAGAAATGTTCTTGTCACAAGAGAATGACAGTAAAAAATGGAGACTGTGAGATTTGAGATTTTAGAGACAAATTTTAGATATCTCCAACGAGGAAACATGCACTCTCCAGTTCCTGGATTACAGCACAAATGGTGTCAGGAGACCCAGAATAATAGCAGTCTCTTGACTGAACACTCTAAATTGGCAGAAACACCCTGCTGGGAACCAGGCTGATGGGCAGGATTGGGGGGGAGGGGAAGTAATTATTTACTAGGTGGCACTATTCAGGTATCTTCCAAACAAACCCCAGGGAATGTGGACCTTAATTCTTACAGACAGAGAACCAAAAGACAAGTAGGGACAAAGTCCTGTCCTGGAGCTTACTAGGGAGTGTCACCCTACCGCAAAGGGAAGGAAGGCTTTCTTTGCTCTCCAGTATGGGAACAGCGGAAGAGTCCGCAGCAGGTCTCAAAGGAGTCCCCTAGTGGGCAAGCATAATACAGCACTGACGATACCAAAGGTGCCTTGGTGGCCACTCTGTGGAAATGAACGTGGGCCCTGGGAGTAAAGGGAGCAGGGCCAGCTGGGGTTCTCCTCGTTTTATTGGTGTCCAAAGAAAACTGAAGTTTGTCTTCCCATTTGAGGGTTATGGAAGCATAGGAAATTTTAGAAAGACTAAAGAGGAGGAGCATTCCCTTGGGTGCTGCCCAGGCTGGGGAATGCTGCACTGGGGGAGGGTGGCAGAAGTGCCCCATTATCATCATCACCAGGCCGCGTGACTGTGAACTGTATGGAGAAAGAACGCGGTAGTCACTTTAGTTCTCCTGTACGCCTCAAATTCACCTTTCACGCTGCACAGTTTATGTGTTCTCAGACTCCGGAAATGGGTGAGAGAATACTATAATTTTATTCAACAATCAAACATGCCATGGAAAACTGAAGAGGAAAGCAGTCCATCCTCTACCCATACCCATTCTTCCAACTGTCTCTTCCTCTGTCCCAACTATTCTTCTACTATTCCTTTCTGGGTAGACAATTCTTCCAACCATTCTTTTAGGGTAGGTCATCGAGTGGCGAAGTCAATGTCTATATGATTTTTTTCTCATTCCGGAAAGATAATTTCTTTCTGGACACAGTACAGGCTGACAAGGATTTTCAGCACTCTAGGAAACCGGGGATCACTTCCCTCTGGTTTCCGCGGTTGAGACCCACTATCATTTGAACTAATTTTGTGCAAGGGGTAGGCAGGGCTTTTCTTGCTCTTCTTTCAAGACATTTTCTTTGTCCATAGCTTATAAACTCTGACTAGTGATGTGTGCTGGTTTGGAATTCTATGGGATTTGAGACTCAGTTTCTTGGATTTGTAGTAGTGTGCCTTCTGCCCACTCTGGCAGAATTTTTTTCTGTGAATTATCTAAACGCTTTCTCATCCTGACTTATTTTTTTTTTAAATATTTACTTATTTATTATGTATACAATATTCTGTCTGTGTGTATGCCTTCAGGCCAGAAGGGGGCACCAAACCCCATTACAGATGGTTGTGAGCCACCATGTGGTTGCTGGGAATTGAACTCAGGACCTTTGGAAGAGCAGGCAGTGCTCTTAACCTCTGAGCCATCTCTCCAGCCCCTGACTTTTTTTTTTCTTTTTAAATCCTGACTTTCTTTCTCCTCTCTTTGTGAGGCTTTTATGATATGGGTACAGCACTTTTATTATAGTGCCACCAGCCCCCAAAGTTCTGTTCTCCTTTCTCAGGTTGTTTTCTCCTTTGATAAAATTATTTTGACTCCAAATTCTTCCTTTATTTCTTTCTTCTCCATTCCACTGCTATATCCATTCACTATATTTTAAATGATCATATTTTGGGTTGTAAAATTCTGTCATGGACTATATTTACTTGCTGAAGCTTTCTGCTTTGTTGACTTTGCATTTTTCATTTGTTTTCATTGTGTTGATTTTTTTTCTAAAAGCATTTTTACAATTACTGCTCTGAAGTTCCTGTCAAACAACTCTGCCCTCAGTGCCATCTTGATGTTGACAACTATTCTTTTTCTTTTACACTTAAGTCAAGATTTTCCTGGCTCTTGATATGACAAATAATTCTCACTTCAAACCTGAACACTTTGGTTATTACTTTATAAAATTCTTAGTCTTGCTGTGCAGGCTTCTTGACACTGTTCCAGTGGGAAAAAAGAAAGGCATAGTTTATTGCTTTCAGGTGGGTATAAAGTCTGGGGATGCCCAGTTGCCTACACTGACAACTAGCAGGAAGCAGGTTCCTTTTCATTATTATTGGTTGAGGTCAGAGGTCAGGATCTCCACTCCACCTCTTCTGATAAAACTGTTCTGTGCTGTCAGTCCTCAGGATTTCTATTCCTTTTACTTTCTATCTATCAGTTTCCTTAACACACACACACACACACACACACACACACAGGCACATGCACACATATATACACACCAGGAATTTTTGCCCTGTTCAACAGAAAGGAAGGGGAGTATATTTGCTTTATTATTACAGATTTAAAAATATTAGAAATTATTTGGACTTAATGTTAACCTAAATAACAAGCCAAATAAAACAAAACAAAACTTATCCTGCAACATCTTTCAAGATGTAGTTAAAACAGTAGACAAAAAAATTATAGTTAAAAAAACATAGGAAAGAGGACTTAGAAGAAGTAATCTAAATATCAACCTTAGGAATCTAGAAAAACATGAACAAACTAAATGCAAAAAAGTAGAAAGAAGGGAACAATACAACATGAACACAATAAATGAACCAGAGAACAAAAGAACAGAAGACTTAATGAAACAACTGCTTGTTCTTTAGCAAGAACAACAAAATTGAGTAATATTAAACTAGACTGATTAAGAAAATTAGACAAGAGATGAATTTGTCAATAAAGTGCTTGTCTCATAAGCCTGAGGACCTGAGTTCAGATCCTTACCACTCAAAGCCAGGTATGATGGTGTGTAATTATAATTTCAGCACCAGAGAGACAGAGGCAAGAGGATCCCTGGGATTGCTTTTCTATGCAGTGTGTTTCAGACCAAGTAAGAGACTCTATCTCAAACATATAGTAGAGAGTGATAGGGGAAGACATTTGTCATCAACTTCTAGTCTCCAAATGCATAATACACACACACACACACACACACACACACACACACACACACTCACTATAAAAATAAAAGGCAAAGAAAAATGGACAGATAGAGCAATGTTCCAAATTGGTCAGTTGGGATACAGTTGATAAATATTTGTTTTGAAATGAACATGCTTTCAATGCAATTGCTGTAGGGAGGAAATGTTGTAAGCATTATGTACTGTCATGAGTTCCCATGATTGACTATGTATAGAATGAATTCAATATGTTGTACCCCAATGGGCCAGCCCTATTGGAGTACAGAAAAAGTTCAAACACACACACACACACACACACACACACACACACACACATCTCCAATGTCTGTCTGTTACCCCTCTATTGATTGTACCATGTAGTAAGGAGGCCGCTTGTTCATTTCCCAGCTGTCCAGACTCCCAGAATAACCACACAGAAACTGTATTAATTAAATCACTGCTTGGCCAATTACTTAAGTGTATTTTCAGCTAGCATTTACATCTAGAATTAACCCATCTACATTATTTTATATTTTACCATGAGGCTCATGGCCTACCAGCAAGGTTTCAGTGTGTCTGTCTCTGGCTATATGGCTTCTCTCTGACTCTGTCTCCTTTCTCCCAGCATTCAGTTTAGTTTTCCAAGCCTAGCTCTACTCTAGCCTATCACAGGCCTAAGGCAGTTTCTTTATTAACCAATGGTATTCATAGCATACAGAAGGGAATCCCACATCGGTACCACATGCTATTCCCATCTGCATTAAACTTCTCTAAACTGTTTCAGATGACGCTGCCTGCTTCAATAGCCTCCCAGTGATGCTCAAACACTGATTCTACTGGGCCTTTTTCAAGGCTATCACATTTGTTGTTGATTGTATTTATCTCTTATTTATTTCATTTACCAACTATAAAATGTTATTTTAACATATGTAACTGACAACAATTTTTAATTTGTACTCTTAACTGCATTTCCTCTCTAAGCTTTGTGGTTTGTTTTGCACAATATTTTAGAGCCCAGTGATCATAAAGAATGTATATCTAGCAAAATAGAAAGGCAGATCGACTGTGTTTTTCCAGGTGGTCAAGTTTGTGTTTCTTCCATGCCTGACACTGCTCGGTAGCCAAGAACCAGAGACCAAATAGGCCATGGACCTAGGGGAAAACCAAATACTGTTCCTCTGCTAAAGAAACAGAGCAATAAAATGACATTTGATGACACTCTAGTATATCCATAGATCAGTGTCCTGCTCAGCCATCGTCAGAGAAATTTCTTCTTGCAGTCATGGGAACAAAAACAGAGACCCACAACTGGACTGTGTGCAGACAGTGAGAGACTTTGGAACATTTAGTCTTAAATGGGATGTTTCCATCAAATCCCTCCTCTCAATGCTCAGGGAGCCATGCGGGGGAGGAAGCAGCAAGGTTATAATATAAGAGTCAGAGGTGATGGATGACTCCAAGGAAGGAGGGCCTTCCGGACACAACAGGAGTGACACACATGGATTGCAGTGACTGTGGGAACATGCACACGGCCTGCACAGGTTGCACGTGCTGAGGGAGGAAGTGGACATAGGCTCCCACTCCTAATTAAGAAGCTATCTGCAATTGACATAAACTTTCAGAAGAAAAGAAGTAGTTTTCACCAATACTATCTCACTTAAGGGTGGGTGCGATGCCCAGCAGTAGATGGCAAAGACAAAACAAACTCAATAGTGTTTTGCAGCCTTTTGTCTCATATTGATTTTGTCTCAATTTTGTTTTGTTTCACTGATCTTTTGTTTGTATGTTATGCATTACAATGCATTCCAGTTTGTGTGGTGTGTGTGTGTGTGTGTGTGACAGAGAGAGGGTTTCTTGTGTTTTTTCCTTCTGTTTGTCTATTTGTGTATTTGAGAGGAGGGGAACATGGAATCGGGTGGGTGGAGTCTGGGAGGAGTGGAGAACAACATGATGAAATATATTGTATGAAAAAAATTTTCAATAAAAGATTGTGTTCTTGAGCCATTCAAAATCATGTGTTTCCCCATATGTTTCAATATGAGCTACACAGAATTAATATGAAGAGTCTTTCCAAAAGCCTTTAGTGTGGTTCTTAAGCCTTGAGATCCAACCTCCAAGGTAAAGAGAAGTAGTGAGATAAATGTCATAGTTAACCATATATAGGTGCACACACACAAACACACACATGCACATACACACATGTGCACACATACGCACACAAGCAACATATAGGCAAGAGGTACGAAAATGCAAGAATGTTAATATGACAGATTGCTGTGGGTTTTCATTAAACTCTCACTTTATATTTATCATATTCATATTGTTACTAGTAACGATTTAAAAACTACTGTGTTAGACTCTAACATATTAGAGTTCATTTCTAATATCTAACAGTTAGAGGGATTAGAATATCTGCTTGCTTTTATAGAAACCTTAAGACTTTTGGAGTCTGTTAGGACTCAGGGTCCATCTATGCTGCTTGTATCAATGGACATAGCCCGTTTTCACTGTCCTTGCTTTCTATTATACAAAGCATTCTTAGGTACCTGTGGCCATCTTTGGGATTCCTTGCATTCCTCTTGGATAAGAGACTCTCATTTGTGTGCCCTTCTCTGACCTCATAAGGGAAACCAAGCATAACTTTCTTACTTAGACATTTTCCCCCTTTGAAGAAAGTAACAATGATATTAAAGAAAAAATCTGTAGAAAGTAAATAGAGTTTTGCTTGATAGTCAGGAAGAGAAAGGCTGATGTGGTAGACATTTGGACACAGGGGGAAAGAGCCAAAGACTAGCATAGATGAATAGCCCAAGGGGAAAGGCAGAGCCTGGAAAATGACTCTAAGATGCATATGCCCAAATCTTGCCTTTTCTGCAAAACTGGGCATGGTTCTCCCAACAACTTGACAACTTGGAGCTGTTGAAGCCATGCCAGTACTGAGAGATCGATGGGATCCTGAGCTTCCAGATACAGGAACAGCATATAATCCTGCTCTTGCAGCAATAGCAGAGATGGGTTGGTGGGGGGAAGAATCTGGGAGAATTCACGGGGCATCAAGGAGGGATTACAAGCTTTATAAACTTTATTTTCTTTTCTAGCATTTTCTTCTCCTTCAACTTTTCACTGGAAGAGGTGATTAACTGTTACACATCCAGAAATAGTTTAAGCTAAACATAGCAAAGCTGGCAGGCATTAGTATAAAATAGAACTTGGGTGTGGGAATACTGCCCCTTAGTCATAATCCTTCTTTTGGCTAAAGCAATGTCAAAGCCATGAACTCAAACAAAGGTCAACCTTGGGAATCAAGTGAAATATCTGACAGTTTTATTTAACAGAAAAAAAATCTATTTTCATGGATAAACAACTTGTCTGGGGTAAGTAGGATATTACCTTTAATAACAATGGTATTTTTGAAGGTCAAACGAGCCATTACTACATCCTCAGAAAGATTGTTTTCCAATTCCTGATTTTATGAATAAGGATTACATAAGTGAGTGGCCCAAAGTCACACAACTAGTTGATGTATATATGACACCCAGTTCAGTGTCTTTTCTCACTAGAGTTCATGGATTCTATTACTCTAAGTTTCTTTTCCTCTTAGATACTGGCCAAACATGAAGACAAACAGCACAACTAGAAGGCAGAGTTTGAAACGACAAAGCTGAACCCTTGTGAAACTGGGTGGTTTCTTTGCAGTCAGGTAAAGCTGGAGAGAGGACATATTCAGTAAAGTAATCAGAGTCTTTACTGGGGCAGATGGTGGCCATTCTCTGGGTGGTGTGACCTAAGTCAATGCTCAGAGATCATCCTGGTGTACCACAGGCATTCAGTATCTGAGTGCATATGTGGCCATATGCAAAGAACCAACATTTATTGGTTACAGGCATTATGAAATCATATTAGAAAATAATAATCATAGGATATGTACATTGGGAAGGAAGCCCTGGATCCATACTGAGTTTAATAGAAAAATCAAAACCTCCTTCCTATAGTCTTCCTCCAGTCCACCTTGTATGGGATGCTATGGATTTTTTTCAAGTAGCTATCCCCCGAGAAATTCCCATTTTTAATTTTTGAAAAGATATTTTGAAATACTTTCAAACTGTGTAGAGGTTTCAAAAGTCTTTAAGAATCCCCATATGCTTCTAACTGAGGTTCCTGAGATGTTAGCATTCCTCTGCTTTCTTCAGTTACTGGCACCTATGTCTGCCATAGGCATCTTGACCCTAAATCCCTCACCTCACATCTCCTGAAACAAGGGCATGGCTTTCTATAATGTTTACACTGTTATCAAAACCAAGAAGTTAGTGTTCATGCAGTTGTTGCTCTGTTCCAGTCTACAGGCCAATCCAGACCTTGCCAATTGTCACACTAGTGTGCTTTAAATATTTCTCCTGTACAGACTCTAGTTCAGCATAGCAGGATACAGCTAATTTTATCTCTTCTTGTGGAAGACACTTCCAGACTATCTGAAAATCCTATTTGTCATCAGACTTTGCTTCTTTATTTTGCATTGAGTGGAGGTTCTTGCCTATAATGTTTATTACTATATTTGGTGCCAAGGTAACCATTTCCTTAGTCCATGTCTCTATACTTGCCTGACATACTTTTGTATGTTAGTTAGATTTCTTTGCCACTCGTTTATGCAATCATGTAGGCGTAGACCAATGGATTCTTGCTGAATTCTAGGGGTTATTGTCTAGAGGTTGCAAGCTTATTAGAGGTCTATGTTGTCCGTGGTTGAGCTACTTAAAGCTTCACCTGTCTCTTCAGCAGGTCCCTATATTCTGTTAGCATGTCCACCTTCTGAACCAGTAGGCCCCGATGTTATAGTGGCACATGTCTACCTTCTGGGCCAGCAAATTGTTCCAGGCTCATCCTGTACTTTGCCAGCTCTACTGTTGGTATCAGTCAGCAATTCTAAGAACCCCAATTTCCTTTAGAAGAGAACAGTGGTTAAAATCTAGAATGTGGGTGCTAGGGTTTTTGTTTGCATTAAAAATTCCCACAAGACCCTTGTAGAAACACTGTCCTTTAAATTCCTCTCAAGGAAATTTTCTGGGTCCTTTCTGTGAGATAGGCTGCGCCATCAGTTTTGCCAACCTTAGAGCAGTCATTTGTTGCCGCCTGTCTTCAGCCTTTTCCCCAGTCTTTAGTATTATTTCTTTTCTAAATGGCTGCAAATATATGAGCTAGCGTTCCCCAGTCTTCCTTTGTACCAGTGCCTATAGCAACCAGGGATTCAAATCCAAACTGGAAAATTGTAACCCATGGACTCAATAGTCAGTTGTAGCCGTCCAAAGCAGCTTAAGGAAGGAGGTGTTTGTTTTGGCTCATACTCCAAGGACACATTCCATCATGGCCGAGGAGCCATGGTGACCACAACAGGAGGCAACTGATGACTTTATGCACACCTCCTGGAAGCAGAGAGGGATGCATTCTGGTGCTCAGTGCAGCTTCTTTTTATCCAGTCCCAGACTCTATGCCATATGATTGTGCCACCCACATTCAGGTCTTCTTTTCCTCAGTTAAACCCTTCTGGAAACATCAGCATGAACATGCATGTTATCAGTGAGGAGAGACAGTTCTACACTGTCATCTTCATGAAGCAAGCATTCCCCTCAAATTTTATGTCCTTCAATGAAGGCAGACTGGAATTTTTAACTTTAATGCTAAAATGAATTTTAGTATAATGAGGCTGAGTTGGAGGTTTCGCTAAACATAATTTAATATAGGCTTAAGCACAAGGGTGGAGGAGGTAAGGTATTCAAGAAGTGAATAAGCACACACCTGAGAGCCTGGGTATGGCCTTCTCTGACATTCCAAGGAAATCATAGGCCTACAGCTGAGAGAGGAAAAGGGCCAATGAAGTTGTTAATTATCTGGCATTTTTTCTTCTCTGCTCTTAAGGGGCTTCAACTGCACTTAAGTTGCACTCAGGGGAGTGAGGGTCTTATCTCTATCCTTAGGTACTCCAAGTTTCCTCTGTCTGTCTATTCTGCTTCCTACCCAGAGGTTTACTTCCATTGTGATTACAAATCTAGTCAAGTCAACAATGAAGATTAAACATGGCACTTCCTTGAATGTGTTTGGAATAGGATGGAATAAGGTATATAAAACTGAGGTATTCCTGAAAAGTATGGATATTAACCAGAACTAAGCACTATCTTCTGTTGCCTGAGATTTCTGTTCCACCCAGTCTCACAGCTGTTCTGTCCCAAAGAAACACACAGAGGTCTGTATTAATCATAAACTGGTTGGCCTATTGTTTAGGCTTCTTATTAACTATTACATCCTACATTAACCAATAATTCTTGTCTGTGTCAGCCACGTAGCTTGGTACCTTTTATCAGCGAGGCATTCTCATCTTGCTTCCTCTGTGTCAGGGCGATGAATGCAGACTAAGTCCTTCCCCTTCCCAAAATTCTCCTGTCCTCATCACCCTGCCTCTACTTCCTGCCTAGTCACTTTCTGCCTGGCTATTGGCCAATCAGCATTTTATTAAAACAATATAAGTGACAGGGTACAAGACCATTGTCCCATAGCAATATTCTTTTTAAAATATGGGTGCAACAAAGCTTGACACAGTAAATTGAGGTAGGACCAAGACCCTCCCCTCTGCATCAAGTCTGAGTGAGTCCTCCCACCAAAGCAAATGGGCTCCAAAAAGCCAGATAATGCACCAGGGATAGATCCTGCTCTCACTGTCAGTGGCTCCTCAAACTTAATCTGCCAGGCTTTATTGACTCCCCATGGGAGGACATACCCTTACATAGGCGTGGATGTGAGTCTGGACTTGGGTGGGGAGGAGGAGGTGGGAGGATAGGGAGGAAGGAAGGCAGGGAGATACTGTGGTTGGTATGTAAAATAAAAACCAATTAAAAAAGAAATAAAATATGGGCATAGGAAGGGAGAAAAGAGACTGATGTGTGAGAGTAAATCCTGCTGTTTCTAAGTTTGCACGTGTATTTACAGCTTGTTCCCTAGTTTCAATCACTTGTAGGAGCACAAAGAAGTCTTAACCGAGCTGACACAGGACTTGATGGTACTGCCATGCTAGCTAGTCCTGTGTCTTGCATACTGTTCCTACTGTTGCCGCTAGCCCATATGGTAGTTCCATGAACTGGACAGGGATACCCTAATGGTCCCAGACTTGTAAGTAATTAGTTGGTCATTTTCATTCACAGTTCATTAACCTAAATTAGTCACATGACTGTAGTAAACCACAATGGGGTTAAGAAGTGCTCTTTAGCAAGTGCCTTCTATGGAGGGAGCATGGGAAACTTTGACCAACATGACTAATACTAATTCAATGCCTTATAGTTGCCTAGGTATTAGAATTAGTGGTACTTTATCACATCAGTGGTGCATAAAAAACTAATTCTTACCCTGTGTAGCCTCTTAGATGCTAAGAAATCTGGTAGCTTTCAGGGAAAGTTTGAGGGTACTGTCAGGGTTCCTTCCTTTATGAAGTGTAGAATCAAATTTGATTGTCATAAAAACAGTCTGTAAATAAACCCAGAAGCTAGTGTATCCCTCAGGAATTAATGTCATGTCTGTCGTGTGCGTGAGCGTGTGTGTGTGTGTGTGTGTGTTAGGACAGCCATGTCCATAACTGATGTCACAACCTCACTTTTTTTCATCTGTGTGGGCCAGAAGTTTCTGCATATGTTTGAGTCCTGGTGGTCCCTTCGGCTCTTGCTCTGGTCGCTACTTCCTCTAGGATCCTGGCCATGTCCCTGTCCTGTCGAACTAACTTGTTCTACCCAGGAGAGTTCATTATCTATTTCAAGCAAGAACTGTAGTTAGGCCGGTGCCCAGGGTCCACACCCTCTCACTTTTCATGCCATCCCGAGCCATGGAAATGTTCTGTGTCAGATCCCATGACTGCTGCCTCCCAGTGGTACTGGAACTTGAGCCCAAGGTCAGCTACAGTTGGCTGGGCTGTCCCTGAAATTCCAGCCCTTGACGACACAGCCGGGTTTACTCTAGTCACAAACAATATCCCTAGCCAGCTAGAGTCCTTTTCTGAACACTCACAATGCTGCTGCAGTCACTGCCTCTCTGTTTCCAAGTGGGTAATGCACTTCTAGTGGAAAAAGGACAAAGGAGAGAAAGGCTGTCCTTGCCCGTGGAACATTAAACCCCATGCAAGGCTTAGCACTTGCTCTATAAACAAACCACTTAGGCTCCCTCCAGGCTTACCTCACAAACTTCTGTCCTTGTACATTACAGTCCAGCCACACCAAGTGATCTGCAGCAACTTAACTATCAATACACCAGGCTCTCTCACACCACAGGTCTTTATATGATCTTACCTTTCGAAATGGCTCATCTTCTATGTCCTACATTGACTAGCTGATTCTTATTATACTTTCCTCACTGTCAAGCCTATAACTACCTCTTCTCTTGTGTTTGCCCCTATTTTCTTTCTCAGTGCAGTCTGACCCTCTAAATCCCACTGAAGTGCAGCTCTGCCCTTGGGTCTCTAGTGACTGCATCATGTCCCAGCTGCGTTATATGTGTTTTCACTAAAAGCTCAAATGCACAGGTCGTGTTTACGCATGTTGCATGTCTGGTTCAGATAATCTTGCTCAGAATCTGATGTCAGGCAAAAGCTTAATAAGTGTCAGAGGAATACAGGTCCTGTTGTGACGAGGTGACTACAGTGTAAAGCCCCAGGCATATTGGGCTGACGGGTAAATAGATTCCTCTCACTGGAAAACGGGAAGATTCAGACTGTGATGCAGAACCACCAAGAGGAGAAGACTGGCCATCTTGTTCAGTTTTCCTCAAACATGATCACCAGGAGGGAAGCATCAGTGATATCAGGGACAATAGTCCAGGCTTCCCCTTACAGCCAGCTCATGCTAAGCATGGGCTTATTCTAAGCATCAAGCAAGCTGAGATTCAGTGCTGTGCATCCACACATGCCCACCAGACCCTTCTGTACGTCCAGCCTGGAATGCCCCAACATGGAATTCACCATTGCCTCCTCACCTCTGGATTGCTTCCTTGTACTACAGCATATCCACCAGCCTGAGCAGAAACCTGGGGTGATCACGATTTTCTCTGCATCACTTCCCACATCCCATCCTGCATCAAAGCCAGAGTCTTTCTGCTGCTTGCATGCCTCTGAATTCTATCTTCTTTCTCCACTCTGATATTCCCATCTTAATTCAGGCCATTGCTTCACCCAGGCTCACACTGACATCATGCCTAGTCTCCATACATGTATGATAATTCCTTTATTTTCCTAAGAGGTGCTATATGTCTCTCAGTTTAGACAGTATAAAATCTTACTGCCTTGGCATGTACTAGAATTGTCTTCATTATCTGACCCCTTCATCAATTGCAGGCTTTACCTGTGAAGATATTTTATACTGCAGGTGGTGGAAAACCCTGATGCAAAAATCTGAAGCTAGCCACCTCCAAACTGGCAGACTCACATCTCGAATGCACGCAAGAGGCCCCCTTAGAGCACAACAGGAAGCTATTAGAACTTCTTATTTTCTAAAGATGAAAAGAAAGAACATTTACTGATATTGAATAGAACAATCACATGAGATGTAATGTGATTCATACTTACTACAGTTACCTCAGCCCTTCCACCTCAGGGGACAATCCAATTGTCTGCAGGAGGATCCCGAGAGAGAATGACAGTGCAGGTCAAGCCTGTCTGCGTCAGTGAATTCCCAAAACATTCTCTGTGCCTCTTTAGACTTTGGAGGGAAAAGAAATGGGTGGGTCTGTACTGAGATAATATTTTTCCTTTATGTCAAAACATTTTAATAGGTTTATTTATTTGGAGGAGTGCATGCCAAAGCACACACATGGAGGTGAGAAATGACTTTTAGGAATACTATCTCCTGGACCTCTTAATATTTTTTTTTCATTAAAGTAAACTTTGATTAGCTTACCTTTTGATGTAGGAAGTCCTTCTGTATATGTGTTGCTTTTATTGGAAATGGTAGAATAGAGTAGGTGGGGAAACCTAAACTGAATGCTGGGAGAAAAAAAGGCAGAATCAGGAGAAGCCATGGAGCCCTGCAAAAGACAGATGCAGGATGATAAATTGCCAGTAAGCCACAACCACGTGGTGATACACAGATTAATAGAAATGGGTTAAATTAAGATGTAAGAGCTAGCCCATAAGAAATTAGAGCTAATAGGTCAAGGGGTAATTTAAATATTATAGTTTCGGTGTGATTATTTCAGTTCTGAGCAGCCAGGAACTAACAAACAGCCTCTCCACAACCTTTTATGCAATTTTCTCTAAGCATCATACTAATGGAATCAAGTATAATATTATCTTATTTGGATTTGAGAGTGCACATGTGTTTTTGGGTGTGTTCATGTGTGCATTCACACTTATGCATGTGTATTTGGAGGCCAGAGGACACCGGCTGTCATTTCTCTCATTAGCTAAGCATTCTCTGGTTAGGATATGTACTATGATCAGTGAATAGGAAGGATTGCCTGTCTCTGCCTCCATAGTGCTGGGATTACAGGTGTACACTAACACACCTGGCTTTTGTATATGATTTGGGGTATCAAACTTAGGTTCTCATACTCGTGAGATAAGCATGTTATTGACTAAGCCATAGCCCCAGTCCTGCTTTGTTTTGTTCACATGATCATTTTGAATATATGAACTCATATATGATTGGCTTCCCCAAGGTGTAGTTAAGTCATTTTCAAAGGCATTTGTGCTATTTTCTAATTCCAGACAGTGGTAACTCAAAGTTCAAATTGCTTCATATCTTGTCAGTATTTGATGTCATATTTTGTAATTTTAGTCCTTCTAGTTACTAAGGATTTTATATGTGTTTAAAAGAGATTTTCTGATGAATAATAATGGAGAACACCTTTCATAAATGAATTAGACATTTATGTGCCTCTTTTTGGAACAGATTTTAAGTGTTTAGTTAATTGGAATGATTTGTTTGTTACTGGTGTGATTAAGCACACATGAAATCTCCACATCTGGGAGATAACAGAAGGTAGATGAGGAACTCAGGCCTGGTTTTGGCTACATGAGACTCTTTCTCAAACCAGCAAACATTGGTGGCATTTGCTACCAGCTTGTGAGATGCTGGTGTATTTATTTATTTATTTATTATTGTTATTTTATTAAAAATTTCCGCCTTCTCCCTGCCTCCCATTTCCCTCCCCCTCCCCCTACTCCCCTTCCCCTACATCTCCAGTCCAAAGAGCAGTAAGGGTTCCCTGCCCAGTGGGAAGTCCAAGGTCCTCCCCCCTCCATCCAGGTCTAGGAAGGTGAACATCCAAACAGGCTAGCCGCCCCCCCCCCCCCAAAGCCAGTACATGCAGTAGGATCAAAACCCAGTGCCATTTTCCTTGGCTTCTCAGCAGCCCTGATTGTCCGCCATGTTCAGGGAGTCTGGTTTTATCCCATGCTTTTTCAGTCCCAGTCCAGCTGGCCTTGGTGAGCTCCCATTAGATCAGCCCCACCATCTCAGTGGGTGGGTGCACCCCTCGCGGTCCTGACTTCCTTGCTCATGTTCTCCCTTCTTCTGCTCCTCATTTGGACCTTGTGAGCTCAGTCCCATGCTCCAATGTGGGGCTCTGTCTCTATCTCCATCCAGATGAAGGTTCTATGGTGATATGCAATATATTCATCAGTATGGCTATAGGATCGGGCCATTTCAGGCTGCCTCTCTTCAGCTGCCCAGGGAACTAGCTGGGGTCATCTCCCTGGACACCTGGGAACCCCTCTAGAGTCAAGTCTCTTGCCAACCCTAATGTGGCCCCCTTAATTAAGATATATACTTCCCTGCTCCCATATCCACCTTTCCTTTATCCCAACCATCCCATTCCCCCAAGCTCTCCCCCTCCTCTCCTTCACACTTTTCTCTCCTCATCTCCCCTTACCCTCATCCCACCCCACCCCCAAGTTCCCAATTTTTGCCCGGCAATCTTGTCTACTTCCAATATCCAGGAGGATAACTATATGTTTTTCTTTGGGTTCACCTTCTTATTTAGCTTCTCTAGTATCACGAATTATGTCCTTTATTTATGGCTAGAAACCAATTATGAGTGAGTACATCCCATGTTCATCTTTTTGGGTCTGGGTTACCTCACTCAGAATAGTGTTTTCTATTTCCATCCATTTGCATGCAAAATTCAAGATGTCATTATTTTTTTTTTTTTACCGCTGAGTAGTACTCTAATATGTGTATAGTTCACACTTTCTTCATCCATTCTTCCATTGAAGGGCATCTAGGTTGTTTCCAGGTTCTGGTTATTACAAATAATGCTGTTATGAACATAGTTGAACAAATGCTTTGGTAATATGATAGGGCATCTCTTGGGTATATTCCCAAGAGTGGTATTGCTGGGTCCTGGGGTAGGTTGATCCTGAATTTTCTGAGAAACCGCCACACTGCTTTCCAGAGTGGTTGTACAAGTTTGCATTCCCACCAGCAATGGATGAGTGTACCCCTTACTCCACATCCTCTCCAGCAAAGGCTATCATTGGTGTTTTTGATTTGAGCCATTCTGACAGGTGTAAGATGGTATCTCAAAGTTGTTTTGATTTGCATTTCCCTGATTGCTAAGGAGGTTGAGCATGACCTTAAGTGTCTTTTGACCATTTGAACTTCTTCTGTTGAGAATTCTCTGTTCAGTTCAGTGCCCCATTTTTTAATTGGCTTAATTAGCGTTTTAAAGTCTAGTCTCTTGAGTTCCTTATATATTTTGGAGATCAGACCTTTGTCTGTTGCGGGGTTGGTGAAGATCTTTTCCCAGTCAGTGGGCTGCCTTTTTGTCTTAGTGACAGTGTCCTTTGCTTTACAGAAGCTGCTCAGTTTCAGGAGGTCCCATTTATTCAATGTTGCCCTTAATGTCTGTGCTGCTGGGGTTATACGTAGGAAGTGGTCTCCTGTGCCTATATGTTGTAGAGTACTTCCCACTTTCTCTTTCATCAGGTCCAGTGTGTTCAGATTGATATTGAGGTCTTTAATCCATTTGGACTTGAGTTTTGTGCATGGTAATAGACATGGATCTATTTTCATTCTTCTACACGTTGACATCCAGTTATGCCAGCACCATTTGTTGAAGATGCTTTCTTTCTTCCATTGTGTACTTTTAGCTCCTTTATCGAAAATCAGGTGTTCATAGGTTTGTGGGTTAAGATCTGGGTCTTCTATTCGATTCCACTGGTCGACTTCTCTGTTTTTATGCCAATACCAAGCTGTTTTCAATACTGTAGCTCTGTAATAGAGTTTGAAGTCAGGGATGATAATGCCTCCAGAAGTTCCTTTATTGTATAAGATTGTTTTGGCTATCCTGGGTTTTTTGTTTTTCTATATAAAGTTGATTATTGTCCTCTCAAGATCTGTGAAGAATTTTGATGGGACCTTGATAAGGATTGCATTGAATCTATAAATTGCTTTTGGTAGAATTGTCATTTTTACTATGTTGATCCTCCCAATCTAAGAGCAAGGGAGATCCTTCCATTTTCTGGTATCCTCTTCAATTTCTTTCTTCAAAGACTTAAAGTTCTTGTCAAATAGATCTTTCTCTTTGGTTAGAGTTACCCCAAGATATTTTATGCTATTAGTGGCTATCATGAAAGGTGATGCTTCTCTGATTTCCCTCTCTGTTTCCTTATTCTTTGTGTATAGAAGGGTAACTGATATTTTGGAGTTGATCTTGTATCCTGCCATGTTACTAAAGGTGTTTATCAGCTGTAGAAGTTCTTTGGTAGAGTTTTTCGGTTTGCTTATGTACACTATCATATCATCTGCAAATAATGAAAGTTTAACTTCCTCCTTTCCAATTCGAATCCCCTTGATCCCCTTATATTGTCTTATTGCTATTGCTAGAACTTCAAGCACTATATTGAAGACATATGGAGAGAGTGGACAGCCTTGTCGTGTTCCTGAATTTAGAGGGATGGCTTTGAGTTTCTCTCCGTTTAATTTGATGTTAGCTGTCGGCTTGCTGTAAATAGTTTTAATTATATTTAGGTATGACCCTTGTATCCCTAATCTCTCCAAGACCTTTATCACAAAGGGTTGTTGAATTTTGTCAAATGCTTTTTCAGCATCTAATGAAATGTTAATATGTTTTTTCTTTCAGTTTATTTATATGATGGATTGATTACATTGATAGTTTTTTGTATGTTGAACCAGCCCTGCATCTCTGGCATGAAGCCTGGTTTAGTTGTATTTGCTGTTCAGTCCCAACTAGGTCTTAGGTCAAAGAATCTAACACACCAAAGGAAATACAATTCAAGATCAAAATGTCTAAATACCAATGTTCTGTTAAAATCATTCTGTCTACCAAAAATAAATACTCCAAGTTTACATTTTAAGAAAGTGTGTGTAGAGGGGTCTGACCTAAGGAAAGCAAAGGGTAGGAAACCATAAAGATTAGATCAGGTATTTGTGAAGTGAAAAACAAGCAAAAATAGATAAAATTAATGTAAACAGAAGTCAGTTCTTTGAAAAGGACATGCAGTGGTTTGAATGTTCCCTTTGAGTCCTTTGAGTGGAAAGCTTAGTACCCAGTACAACAGCCCTGTGGGGTGGAAACTTCTGGAGGGGAATAAGTCCTGGGAGGGAGTTACATCAATTATTAAATCATTAACATGGATGTGGGTAATTGGGTCCTTTCTCCTGTCTTTCCTGTACTCTTCTTTGCCACATGCTCCCTTCATTGTGTTAGAAGGAGGGGCCGCTTGTCTCCCACACCTTCACTGTGTTATGATACAGGAAGAATAAACTCTAAACCAAGTGAACCTTTACAGTTTATAATTTACTCATGTCTAGTATGGTAGAGATCAAGAATGCTGCTAGGCACTCTGTAATAAAAGGCCACCTTTTACAATAAAATGATTGTATCTAAATATCAATAGTATCGAAGATGAGAAACATGTTCTAGACTGAAAAAAAGATAGAAGATATACTTGTCAAAATCAGGAGAGTAAGCAAAACACTGCAAACAGACCTTCATGCAATAAGAGCATTATGAAGATATGTATGGTACAAAAAGACTGATATTAACCATTTTGACAATTTAAATGACACAGGAAGAATCACAGAGAAAAACTCTCTGGAGAAGAAATAGAACATCTGGATCAGACAGTTGTAAGTGAGCATTTGCTTACTCCTGGGAACTATCCCCCCATGGACAAGCTGAATTTTCAGAACATACCCAGCTGGGCTCTCAGTGTGACATGTCTCAAGCAAACTCCTGTGTTGACGATGCCTTGGTCGAGATGGCAGGGTCTGGGTGAAGGAAGGTGACTTGGGGTGTGTCTGTGAAGAGAGCATCTTAGCTTCGACCTCCAGTTACTAATCTCTGTTTCCCAGTGTGCAGTGCTCCCGCTGCTGTGATGGTCTGCCTCATCTCATCCTCAGAGTAATGGTTCCAGCCAAATGTGGACTGTAACCACAGAAACGCCACACTGAAGAAAGCCTTCCTCTTAAGCTGTTCTCTCTGGTGGTTTGTCAAAGTAAAGAAATGCTAACACAATCTTCCACACAGCATGAAAAGAGCACCTAACTTCCAGGAAGCCAACATTACCCCCAAACCCTAAACAGACAAAGACACTATAAGAGAACTGCAAAGCAATATTCGTCATTAATCTAGGTTCAGATTCTCTAAGGCATTATCACAGCAACATAGAAAAAGGATTGTTCACTCTGTCAAAGTCAGATTTTGCCCATTAATAACATTGATTTAGTATCTAAAAATTAGTCAATGTAATGAATGTCATATTAATACGGTAATATAAATAAAAACAAAACCCATGGCCATATAATTGGATGTATAAAACTCACTTTACAAAATATAAAAAACAATCTGCCAGCAAACTAAAATAGAATATAATTTCCTCAACTTAATAAAGGGACACTATGAAATATCTGCAGGTAGCATTATAGTTTTTTTGGCCAAATGACTGTTTTCTCTTTTAAAACTAGGAGAAAAAATATTTATTGTTTGCTATCATTTATACAGCATGCTCTGGGATGTAAATCTATAAAAGCAGGATGTAGACTCATGTCAGTGGTTGTGGGGGAGTAAAAAAATGCCAGACTGCAACAGGCTGGTACAGAGGTGGTTCCAACAGCACGTGATGATTTGAAATACATTTCTATATATTTACTAGAAATTATTTAATTGAGTAACTAATATGGGTTTGTATGACATTAAATTGCATTCAAAAAAGCTCTTTTAAAGTCACTATATGAAGAGTGCTGTGTGTATGTGTGCCCCCCATGTGTGTGTGTGTGTGTGTGAAGACACATATGTGTGTGTGTGTGTGTGTGTGTTCCTGGTGAGAATTTATGAAGACTTGGGTCCTGGTCCTGGCTTCATCTAAAGCCGAGCAGTTACTAAAGTAGCTAAAATGTGACTATATCCCCCTATAGTCCCCATACTAATGTCCCTTTTCCAGGGAAATAGTTGTACTTCTATGTTTATTTCACTAGAATCTCGGGGATAATAAAGCTGTAAGATATGGAGGCAAGAAAGGGCTTTTAGATGTCTGCATATGTGGGTTATATCTTCATGAATATAGATGCAAGCTTGAGCTGGAGGCAACCATGCTTGGTGAGAAGGGTGTTGCTCTATGTATGTCAAGGATGTATCTGGCATGCCTATAAACACACTTAACAAACACCACATTTCTCTCTTGAATGTCGTGGAGTAATGTCAACATCAGCATCAACTTTCAGGAAGACTGCCCTGTATCCAATGGATATTTTATTCTATGAAAACCAAACAAAAATAGTGCCCATATAAAAGTCAAAACACAGCAACCTCCCTGCTAATCCCTGGCTAATATTTCTGGCTGTGAATACATGGGGCCAGGATCCGTGCTCTTTCTCTCCCCAATTTGCTGCTTTCTTCCTCATGCTTCTTTCCAGACTTGCTCCCAGCAGACACACAAGGGTGAGGACCTGGCTACACACTGTGGTGAGAAATGAAGTATTATAGTCCGAGTTTCCAGAAACAAGATAATTTAGAAAGTTTAAGTTTGACAATAGAGGCAATAAAGCCTCTAACATGCATGACTGGGGTAAGAGCCGGTGCTTTGAGTTAAGCAAAACTAGATCTCTAGTCAATAGTAAATTTATTTACCAAGATATTATCAAGCAGACATTGTCACCTCCGTTTCCTAATGCGGCAACTGAAGCTCAGAAGGTAAATATTCAGAGTCATGTAAAATAACTGGACAAGGGGCTGGAGAGATGGCTCAGCGGTTAAGAGCACTGGCTGCTCTTCCAAAGGTCCTGAGTTCAATTCCCAGCAACCACATGGTGGCTCACAACCATCTATAATGAGGTCTGGTGCCCTCTTCTGGCCTGCAGACATACACACTGACAGAATATTGTATACATAACAAATAAATAAATATTAAAAAAAAATAACTGGACAGAATCCGGAAATGGATTCATTGATGTAGCCGAATTCTTTCTGCAGCCATCATAACTCTCTGCCTCACCACCCAGCTCTTCCTCAGGCCCGTCTCTCTACTGCACCACCGTTTAAGGACCTTATGACCTTACCACCACAGGGAACTCACTCCCACGGAGATACCCAAGTGGCTCATGCACCCTCAACCTAGGCCTGGAACAATCATGGAAACCAGTTAAAAATTACAGCACTGCTTAAGTCAAACAGGCAGTATATTCCTTTTGCCTCTTAGTCTCTCTCCTTCACCTAGGCAGCTTCTGCTCTTGAAGATTATTTATGTTCCATTACTACATCTTCCTCCTACTCTGCTCTCTTTCCTTTCCTTTCCTTTGTATATGTCCCAAATGATCACTACTTCCCCTTCAAATGTGACATTTGGAGCTCAGGGCACAGTGGAACTTAGCATCATTTTCATGTCTCTCGTTAATGCCTGGCTGCATTATTTGGATATTTTCCTTGAGATATTAACTTTTTTATTTCTATGGTTAAGCAACGTTGACTTTGAAATCATAGGTTTATATGTGCTGAGAGCTTCAAGAAATACTCATTAGGGGACCTGTATTCATTTTATCTAATCATGGATTTCCTCCATGTCTATTTCTGCTTAAGTTTGATAATGATTTTATTCCTTTATCTCAAAACCCAAGATCTGCAAAAGACTTTTGCAGAATCTTGCAAAACATAAAAAAGGAAGAAAGGAAGGAAAGGAGAAAGAAAGAAAGAAAGAAAGAAAGAAAGAAAGAAAGAAAGAAAGAAAGGAAGGAAGGAAGGAAGGAAGGAAGGAAGGAAGGAAGAAAACATTTCCCTTAGAAGTCAAAGAAACCAAGAACTGTCCATGTGTGAGCATGGGTTGGCCCAGTGTGCTAAAGGCACCAGCACTGTACTTGACCCTCATCTTACTCATCACCAAGCTTCACATGTGACCAGGGAAGATGGTGAGGAACTTGCCTACTCTAAATTTCACCATTGTTCTGGGCTAATGACCAAAGTTGCCTAGTCAGATTCTTCCCACCGCTGGCTCGCTATTTTGTTCAGTTCTTTCTTTGTGGCAGAAAGAGATCATCTTGCAAACTTTGGCTCTGCACCCACCCCAACATTGTGGTATCATGATTTTTGAAATCTTCTTGGGGACTCAAATTAGCCCTGGATGCTTCACTGCCTCTTGAGCAGAAGGCTTGCCCGAGCGTCAATACTGATGGAATTATAAATTGTTCCTGCTGGGGCAGTTTTACCTAGCTTATAAAGTTGGGTTTTAAAGCCCCACAAAATGTTTTAGGGCAGAAAAAATGCCCTCTTCATACTTTTTTTTGAAAGGCACTCAAGCAGTAAGAACTCTGAGATGCCCTTAAATCTTAAGACCGTTTTCCCAGCTAGACTCTTCTATTGTAATTCTACCTGATAGTAACTTAATCAGAGCTGGGGTTATTGCTCCAGGACCCATGCAGAAGGTGATTCAGCAAGATGAAATCTGAGCCTGCCTGGCATGCCTGCATGTTAACACACATCTAAAGCACATAGTTAGCTGTCACCAGGAGATCTGACAGTTTATGGGAGAGGTGCTATGTATAAAGGACTAGCAGTGGGCATTTCCGGTACACACCCACTTAGAGCATGTTGTGATCTGAGCTCCCCTTTCCCCAGAGCTGGACTCACAGAATGGAAGGGTGTTTTAATCACTGTAATAAAAACCAACAAGTCATCAGTGTAAGCCATGGCTGTGGTTTTCTTTAGAGGACACTTATGCAGGTAAAAACAAGTATGTTCATCAAAGACATTTTCCTGTTTGAGCTTAAAAGAGTGCAAGGAATGTTTAACTCCATTTACATCAGAGATCCCATAACTTCAGTTTCTTACCACTGGGTTATCTTATCTGTTGGGCTGTATCTGAACTCAGCACCAGAAGAGAAGCCTCCTGCTATCTCTCAAATTCTCAACAAGCACCAAACTCACAAGCACTGCCCTTCACCAAGGCCCTGTAACACAAGCGCCATTAGCTTCTTTTGAGAGATGGGGAATTGGAAGCTAGATAGGACAAGGATGTCCACCCTATCCACAGCAACTGAACAGAACATAGAAAGGGCCACAATGGCCAGTGGATCCCAAGGCCTCCATCTGTAAAACCAATGTCCTTTATATTTGGTCTCTATAGCCTCCATTGAACCATCTCAGGTCTGTGTCTGCCTCTTGCCCTGACCCACCACGACCATCCCAAAGCTTCTGGTGTTACCACTAATGAAATGGATTCTTGAGTTTTACAAATTGCCCTAACATTTTCCTGGACAAGGAAAGACTTTTTCAGGAAACAGACATCCACTCGATTGTCATCTGGACTTGCTATTCCCACTTAGCAGCCTGCCCAAACTTTACAAGACGGCAGTCCCACCTCACCATCTGTAACCACCTCAGAGACACCCCATAAGCAAGACCACCTGAGCCCATAAACCTTAGTAATCAAGGGAAAGAAAATGAAGTTTTTTGTCTTAAGTGACAAAGTGTTGGGGAGTTTGTTGTACTGTAATAGACAATCGGGCTACTTTTGAACTAGAGAACAGATTGCTTGTTTGATAGACCGTGGACTACTTTTAAAAACTAATGTTCTGTTTGATTCAGCATCTCTTAACAGGAAACTAATGCAGAAATACAACACAAAATGTAAAAGTGGGTTTCAAATCTTGAGCTATGTAATTGTTTGGTCATTGAACTGACAGTAACGAAAGCATCAGGAACCTGACCAGGCATTTCCTCTTACACTGTCTTATAATAACTAGAATAGGTCTATGGTGGGGGAAAGTAGACAGCAGTGGCCAAAACTCAAGGCTTACGTAGTTCATTGCCTGGCAGTTGTGCTTTTGACAGTTTTGATGTGCTTTTCAATTGGATTTTTCAAAGCTTTTACTGGGAGCGCTAAAGGAAAAGTCCCACCACTGTGCCCAGTGTAGGAACAGGGTTACCATATGGGCCTCGAGATAGCAAAGCGAGTCAGATCTTTCTCCTACAAGAGCTTTCTGTGAACATAGCTCTATTGTCCGGGGAATACCCTAACCTGTTCCTCAATCAAACACTCAAGTGAACTCTTAACTTCTCTCCTTTTTAACAGAAGGGAAGCTGATGCAGATTATAAATTAGGAGGGATGTGAGTAGCCAGGACTTGAACGCCAGAATGATTCCAGCTTCTGTTTTATCATTCACCAGAATCATATACGAGCACTGGACCCATGTGGCATCACTGCACTGCCAACACAACATGAAGAAGGCCTTTGGTGCCTCTCTTTAAAGTGGTACCATCTTTTGATGTCTCTCTAGGTGGTTTTCCTTCAGTCAAGGAAGGCATTTTACCTCCCTCCAGTGTGATAGGAAAATTTACCTGAATGTCTTATTGGGCTTCTTGGCTGTGACTTCTTCCTTACCACACAATTGCTAGTCCATGGGACTATGCTCTTGCTTTAACAGCCTGTTCTTGATGCCCAATTTTTAAGAACCTAAAGCACTTGGTCTTCAGACTTGCCTCAGCTGGGCACTTGAGGAATTATTTTATGAAGCTGAAATCTGGGTCTTCCCATGGAATACAGTGAGTTTTGGTAGAAAGGTGACCAAAACCACAAGAGAGCCATAAAAGCAAGCCACAATTCAAGGTTGTGAGCGTGCTCCTTCTGTGAGTCCTCCAGAGTCTTACCCTCTTTCCTGTGAAGGGGTCTCTGGTCACAGCCTGCCCATAGTCCCCAGGCCCCTACTTGTCTATCATTTCAACATGTACTCATCTCTATGCTTTCCCTATCAAAACACGCACCCCCCCAACACACACACACACACACATTCTGCTCCCTGGCTGATGAGATGGTCCCTTTCTGTCTCTTCTCAATGAATTTCTTGAAAGAACATCTCATCTACTACTCATGCCTTACTCTTCCATTCTTGTTTCTGGCCTCATCTCACTTGACTTCCTTCCCTCCTTCCTTTCCTCGTTCCTTCTCCCCTCCTTCTCTCCTTCCCTCCCTCCCTCCTTTTCTCCTTCCCTCCCTCCCTCTTTCCCTCTCTCCCTCCCTCTCCTAGTATCCTCTGACTCCTTTGATCAGTTCTTTGCATCACCCCCCAGAGTACCTCAGCCTCCCCCTGTTGCCATTGTCTGCAGTATAAATGTGGCTATCTTTCCTACATGCTGTTATCCCCCCATCATATTACCATGTTATTTTCCTACATGTGACTTTACCTCCACACCACATGACTTAGGGGCCCCTAGAGTTCCTTTTATTGCCTCTCTTTCAGCCTTCTACAATTCCTTCTCTCATAGAACCAGTTCTTTGACAAAGGCCTCCTTTGCTTTCTGATCTCAGGTGAGGTTGCTGGCAGTGTGTGGCAGAGGCAAGGACTTCTTCCTGGGCAGTACCCTCTCTTTGTTTGTAAACACTATTCCTGTTGGCAGGCACCGTGTGGGAGGAGGGTGCTTCTTATCCTAACCACACTTTTTCCAATCCACTGATTCTTGCAGGGTAGTCTCTTTGACTGCTCTGGCCTTGGGTGCTTAGTGGTAGCAATCCTGCCTTCTGCCTTCTGCAATTCTGAGTTTCACTATCTAATAAGAAGAAGATATTTTTGGAGGGATGTTGAAGGATAAATTTGGGAACACTATAAATTGGGAGTTTATTTGAGCAGGCAGAAATACATGAATAGGGCAGATTACAAATGGCAGTGGGTTGGGTTGCCTCCAGAGGAGCAAGAGGGGTGGCTTTCACAGGGAAACCTATAGTCAGGATATAGTGTATGAGAGAAGACTCTATTTTAAATAAAAGAAAAAATTTCAAAAAGAATTGTAATGTTTTTCTGGGAGTGGAGAAGGGCAGGGCACTGACTTAATTAGGCCTTCCAGGGGACACTCTTGGGAATAGATTGAATCTGGGTGGTAGGCACCTCTGTGTAGGCAGTTACCTTGCTCCTGCTCTCTAGCACACTTCTGCCTCCATCCTTACTTTCTGTACACCTCTGCCTAAAGAGTCTTCTTTCCTGATGCCTTTTATTATCCAGCACTCTTGCTTTGCTGGTCATGGCTCATCCCCGTTCTTCCTAGCATTCATGACCATTTGCCCTAGGGAAGATTCATTTATTTACCCTTAATGAATCTTGGGCACTTTTTTTATTATTATTTATTTTTATTTTTTTATTTTTTATTTTTGTTTTTCGAGACAGGGTTTCTCTGTGGCTTTGAAGCCTGTCCTGGAACTAGCTCTGTAGACCAGGGTGGTCTCGAACTCACAGAGATCCGCCTGCCTCTACCTCCCGAGTGCTGGGATTAAAGGCGTGTGCCACCATCACCCGGCTCTTGGGCACTTTTGAATGACTCTGGCTGTTATACCATCATGTGACATTTTAGTGGACTCGTGAGTCTTCATTGGTATTAAACCCTAGGAGGGTGAGTATTGATGTTGCTTTGTTTACTATCTCTGCTGCCTTAGACAGGGCCTGGTTGCCTTCACATGCATTTGGAGAATGAATGAATGTGTGAACGACTATATGGGTGCTATGGCTTCCCCTGAGAATAGGTCATCAGGGTGGTAGATCTTAAACTGCCCTAGATAAGACAAGGCACAAGGCCAGGAGGCTCCCCAGATTCTTCTCGCTTTCTCCCATCTGTTATAACTCAGCTCTACCTACTCAGTATCTCTGAACTTAGGGACCCTGCCTCATTCCTAGTTAAGACCCATATTGTACTTCACAAGATGCAGCCCCACCTTCGTGTTAATTTTCTTTATTTCTTCTCCTTCCTCTCATCTATCCCACTGTGGTATTTGTAGCCACCCCACTACCCCAGAAGGAGCACAACCTCTATTGCATGCTATGTCCAGCTCTTTAGAAGTCATCTGTTTCAGCGGAAGATGGCTTCTACTGATGTCTGGTTTTTCACCTCTAGGAGCTTTTTCCTTGAACTCAGATTCCACCCATGCAAATCCCTCCAGATGCTTCAAAAATCAAGACATTTCAGAAACGCAGAGAATCCTGGTGGCAAATAAAGCACACAAGTCTTGCATTGCATCCTCCTCACTGGCTCCCTTCTGTATTGACACAGGGCCCCATGTCTCCCTTTGCAAACATGTAGTTACAGTGCTTCATAGCTGTTATCCATCTATGAGTCTCTCTCACCCATCAGACTGGAAGCTCCCGTGGATGACATGCGGGAGCTCATGCATTGCTTGACTGGCACACGGTAGGAAGAGGGGAGATGCTGCTCTAAGAAACAGTGCATATAATTTTCACAAACACATTCATTTCATTCGCATAAAGGAAACTTCAAGAATTTTATAAGTGGGAAAAAGACCCAAGTAAGTTTAGACTGATCTGTTTTCCTAATAAAACATTTTTTTTTTAAAATGTGTAACTGTCTCTATGTATGTGGTTTTGGAAATATTATTTTGTGTTTGTGTGTTAATTTGTCTTTAAAACTACAGCAAGCAGGGGATTATAATTTGAAAGCGCGCTCTATCATGCTCGGGCATTTCATCCGGGGCCTTTGAAAGTTGAAGTGTGTTCCTGGTGCAGGTGTGGAGCCTGTGGGGCAGCCCTCTCTCTGGGATACCTTCCAGAATCCCTATTTCCTAGGCTGAGGTTGATGACACTTAGGAACGGAAGTGGTTGTGCATACTCCAAGGCCTATTTAATCTTTGGCCTAGTTACTGAATTTGCCAAAAAGGAGGCCAATAAGTTCCAGGTGTGACGCTGAGGTCTCTGATGTGGAACATTCCTGTTGGGAGGTTGGCTCGCACCTGCCTGCAGAGGGATCCGATCGCATCACCTGCCTAGAAGCTGGGGCGGAAACTGCTCACTTGCTTTATTTCAGTGTCCCACCTCTCGAGATTCAAGAATGTATTTGGTGCTGTTCCTTCCCCAGTGAAAAGATTCAGTGCAAGAATCTGCTCAGAGTGCGCATGAAACATGTTAAGAAATGACCCTTCCTGAGGTTAGATCTCAAACTGATTTCTATTGTAAGAAGTATTTTCCCCATTTCACTAGTTCAGGGCATACATCTGTGTTGATGAAGCTGGCCTTGCCCCTTACTTATGCTGTGGCTCCTTTTGCCCAAGTGGGTAATTTGTCCCCAGGGAGAATGATGTAACAGTTTCTTTCTCTAAGAAGGAGCATAAAGCAAGCCCGTGCTGAGTTTCACGTACTGTAAAACCCCCTGTTTAATGCTTTCCAGCATTGAATGCTCATCTTATACACCCTTGAAATGTTCCCAATTACAGAGTTCCTTTTGCCAACCCCTGGGAAAACCAATTTTACTATTAGTTATACAGACTTGTGGATCCATGTTTTCATTCTCAACCAAGAATCATGGCAAATTCTCAGCAGCTGATGTATATATGGGGACTAACATCGCTCATTCTTTCTAAAGCTCCCTGTAGTACCAGACGTAATACAAAATTCGTGGGGGCAAGAAGGCAGCCCCAACTCTCTGTGTGCCTGTGGCTCACATCGTTCACCCTCTTCTCTTGCCAGACCTTCAGTCCCTGTGGTTTAAACAGAGGTCTATGACCTCAGACTTGAACTTTGGGGAGATTGTCCCCACCCAGATATAAAGAAAATCTATGAGGAGAACATAAGGATTTGATTAGAAAATGTGTTCAGGAGTTTGGACGGCTATGTACCAAGAAATGTACTCTCATTCTTATGTAGTGTAAAGCCAGTGAACAATTTAGGGTTGATTAAGAAATATGGAATTCTGTAACATGGGGTAGAATTCTTTTCAAATGGAAATAGAGAAAGTGTTTTAATTGTAGCATGTGTCTAACTTAAAATTCAGTATGTTTAAAAGATCACAACAATCAGGCACTGATCTGTTATAAATGTTGAGATAATTTTAAAGGCCATATCCACACTGGAGCTTAAAAAAGAACATTTTCCATATTACTATGAAGGGGCAATATAAACCACACTCTTATTTTAACTATGCTTAGTTTGGGCATCAAATTTTCTAAAAGTCTATAAGATCCTTGTATGATTTTAAGGAAGTAACTCTCAATCTTGAGAATGGAGGATAACATAAAATGTAAAGCATCATGGCCATGTTTATAAGAGATCTTCCTTTTATAGATAAAACTCATCTTAGTCCATTCTTGCTGCTATAACAAAATACCCTAGACTGGCAATAGATATGCAATGGTGATTTGTTTCTCACAATTTTAGAAGCTGGGATGTCTATGACTAAGGAGTTAGCAAATCCACAGCAGAAAAAGGCTCAATCCACGCTTTCAAGATGAGCCAAAACTCATCTAAGCCAAAGCTTAGAGAGGGGCTGAACCCTCCCATAGGACAGAACACCCCCCACTCTTTATAAGGGACCCACCTATTCACACAGACTACTCCCTTACAGTTAATCACTTCTTAATATTGTCACCATGGGAATTCGGCTGCAGCATCAATTATAGAAGGACCTAAGCGTTCAAATGATGGCAAGTAAAGAAAGCAAAGGTGGCCAATTCTAATAATAATTTAAGAAAGAATAAAAATTAACCCTGTTTTACTGGGAGGGTTCCTCCAAAGGCCTCTGTATGTAAGGAACAAAGTTGCTCCCTTTAGCTTCCCCGCTTTGTCAGTCTCACCATCCCTGACTTGCTATTCTAAATTCTAGAGCTCCATGACAATTTTTCCTTACCAATCACTGTTTTTCACTTGCAAAATTAATGTGTTAAACGGGGACATAGGAGGTGGAGTCTGAAGCAAGTCTCTGCCCTAAAGTCCTTCCAGACACAGAACTTTGTCACCCAACACCTCATACCTTTCTTTCCCCTTTTGAAAACTAGGAAGCCTTTTCTTCAAGATGAATAGTGTTACTGGAAAAAAAGGCAGCATCCTCAAAAAATGATGCCATGTTGGTGGAGAATGCTCATTCGTTCCTGGCTGCTCAGACCCGAAATAATCACACAGAAACTGTATTAATTAAAACACTGCTTGGCCAGTCACTTAGGTGCATTGCTAGTTAGCTCTTATTTCTTAAATGAACCCATCTATAACAATCTGTGCATCACCACGAGTTTGTGGCCTACCAGCAAGGTGCCATCAAGCTCCCGCAGGCATATTGCTCCTTCAGAGGCTAGGGGACCCTCTGACTCCACCTTCTTTCCTCTTCCATCTCTTTGGAATTCCCACCTTGCTCTATTCTGCTAAGCCACTGGCTGAGACAGCTTTATTCATTAACCAATAAAAGCAACACACATACAGAAGGACATCCCATCTCACTTCCCCTTTTCTGTCTAAATAAAAAGGAAAGTCTTAACTTTATACTCAGATAAAAAAGGGTTTATGTGATGCACACTCTTTCCCAGAGTTAAAGTGGTAAGCATGGGAGCTGGTGGTAAAGGCCGAAAGAGGCATAGCTGGTATCCAGGGCCACTATAACCAAGCTGCTTACCATTTTAAAAATCCTCCTGGTCACAAATGATTACAGATACACAATAAAGACAGATTCAGACAGAAATAAACCTCTAAAACGGTCATAGTGTGTTTAAAAAATGTACATAGATTTGGGAGAGGAAAAAGATTATAGATCATTACAAATAAAAGAAACAGTTTTTAAAGAGACAAAATATAGACAATCATCAATTAAAGGAGTAAAGATAATAAAAATAAATCCAAACCTTTTACAGACTAACAGAACATGGCATTTAAAATGTTTTAAGAATATAAAGCTTTTCATGACAATGAGATACATCTGCTCCTGGCAGCACCAATCTACTTCAAGAGGATGACAGACATCAAAGAACTCCTTATGGAGTCTGTTAGCCATTTGGGCAAGAAACAACTCTTGCCTGGGTTGATTGATAGTATGCTGTATGGACTGGATATATAGGACTCACAGAAAAGTGACTGCTGAACTTTCCAAAAGATGATATAGTTCTTCAGTGTTCCTGCCTCGCAGAAAAAACTGCCAGACATTCTACAGGACACAGAAGAAAGCAACTGATGGGCTTTGCCATGGCAAGCCAGAACCCATCTTCAAATTTTCTGCTTCATTTAAAAGTCTGCCAGATACTGTGGGCCTCTAGGCTGAAGATGGATACCCCAATGTTACAGAAGAATTTTGGGTAACTGTCCAGGCAGTGAGATATCTCTGTCAATTCTAGAGTTTTGAAAGTTTCTTACGATGCACTTCCTGTTAACCTAGGTAATAATATATGCTTATGAAGTCTTTTATGGAGTTTAAGAAAAATAGTTATAATTACAAAAGGTAGATTATATATAAAACTTTAGATGCACATGGAGAGGATAGATGTTAGACTATTTCCCTTAATTTGCCAAATGTAAATAAATGAACGAAATATTGAACTATAATTCTTGCTTGATACCTATTTTGTTATATGTAATTTTACTATGTTAAAGTTAAAACCTTCCTTTTTATTTAGACAGAAAAGGGGCAGTGATGTGGGATTCCCCTCTGTATACTGTGAATGTTTTATTATCATTGGTTAATAAAAAAAAGATTCATTGTCCTATAACAGGGCAGAATATAGCCAGGCTAGAAGAGGTATATATAGAGAGAGATAGGCAGAGTTAGAGAGACTCCATATAGCCTTAGTAGGAGGCAGACGCTGTATGGAACCTTACTGGTAGGCCACAACCACATGACGATACGCAGATTAATAGAAATGGGATAATTTAAGATATAAGAGTTATCCAGGAATATGACTAAAATATTGTCTAAGCAGTGTTGTAATTAATACAGTTTCTGTGTCATTATTTTGGGTCTGGAATGAACAGCCAGCCTTTGATTACATTGCCAGTCAAACTGGATGGCTGCTCATAGAAGAATCCAAATAAATCCATATTTATCACCCTGCACAAAACAACTCCAAATCGGTGAAGGACCTGAATTTAAGGCCAGATATCCATAAATCTAATAGAAGAGAGAGTGAGGGGTAGCTTTGATCTCATTTGGCACAGGAGATGACTTTCTGAACACTATTAGCATGGATACTAAGATCAACTCTTAATAAATGGGACTTCATGAAGCTGAAAAGTTCTGTAAAGCAAAGGACACTGACATTCAGACAAAGCAGCAGCCGACAGAATGGGAAAAGATTTTGCCAACTGGACAGCCAATAGTGAGCTAATATATAAAATACATAAAAGAACTAAAAAAAGTGGGTATCAAGAAGCAGGGGTACAGATCTAAACACATTCCTGAAAAAAAATCCTCAAAATTCTCAGGAAACTGAAATGACTGAGAAACACTTGAAGAAATGTTTACTATCCCTAGTCATCAGAGACATGTAAATCAAAACTATGAGATTTTATCTTATTCCAGTTGGAATGGCTAAGATCAATAAAACAAGTTGGTGTTGGAAGTCCTTCTGTATCTGTGTTGCTTTTAGTGATTAATAAATAAAGAAGCTGGCTTAGCCTGTGAAAGGGCAGAGTAGAGCTAGATGGGGAAAACAAAACTGAATGCTGAGAGAAAGAAGGCAGAGTAGCGAGACACCAGGTAGCTGCCAGAGGGGAAAGACACAAGCTGCCAGCTGGAACCTTGCCAGTAGGCCATGAGCCTCATTGTAAAATATCAAATAATGGAAATGGGTTAATTATAGATGTAAGAGCTAGCTAGCAATACACTTAAGCTATTGCCCAAACAATATTGCAAATAATATAGTATCAGAGTGATTATTTCGAGTCAGAGTGGTCAGGAAATGAACAAGCAACCTCCAACAACAAGTGACAGCACATGCTAGTGAATGTGTGGAGTAAGAGAAACACTCATTGTTGATGGGAGTGCAAACTTGTACAGCCACTATGGAAATCAGAGTGGTAGTTCCTTAGGAATTTGGGAATTGATCTACCTTCAAATCCAACTATACCACTTGTTGTCGGGGTTCTGTCCTTCCTGGTTTCCGCAATCATTAAGTCCCAAAGAAATCACACAGAGGTCTACATTAGTTATAAACTGATTGGCCCATTAGATCAGGCTTCTTATTAACTCTTATAACTTATATTAGCCCATTGTTCTTGTCTATGCTGGCCACGTGGCTCAGTACCTTATTCAGCAAGGCAGTCACATCTTACTTCTTCTGTGGCTGGGTCATGACTGCTGACCAAGCTTCCTTCTTTCCAGAATTCTCCTGTTCTTGTCACCCTGCTTCTCCTTCTAGCTGTTCCACCTATACTTTCTGCCTGGCTACTGGCCAATCAGCATTTTATTAAAATACAATTGACAGGGTACAGACCATTGTCCTACAGCAACCACTCTTTTTAATAGCCAAACATTGAAAACAACCTAGATGTCTGTCAATGAATGAATAAATAAAATATGACACATTTACACATAAAATCTTTCTCCATTGTAAAAAAAGAAATGAAATTCACAGGTAAATACATGAAACTATAAAACAATCCATCCTAAGTGAAGTAATCCAGAAAGACAAATACAGTATATATTTATTTGTATGTGGATGCTATCTGTTAAGTCTAAGATAAGCAAACTACAGTCCATAGAACTACAATGGTAAGATATAAAGGACTAGTGGGGAGGGACAGATCTCTCTAGGAAGGAGAAATAGAATAGATAGTTATGGATTGATGTGGAAAAGTAACTTGAATGGAAGATTCAAGAAAGAAATGAGAGGGAAGAGGGGGATGAGGAAGGGAGTAAGTGATGAGGGAATATGGGATAGAGACAACTAAAATTAAGTGTCACATGGAAACAAAAAATAGTAGAAACTCCCTAAAATATACAGGTATGTAAGACAATCTTAACAAAATTTCTAAATAATGAAGGAGACAGAGCCCCAACTAGATAGCTCTTATCACTAAATAATGCCTCAGTACTGGGAATTGAGTTGTTAGTGAAAAGGGTCCCATGGGAATCTGCCCATAAAAACATAAACCCATGCTGTTGCTGACTAGATTGCTCTCCACCAACTGATAGCAAATTCATATTGCTGAAGACAACACACAACTCATGGTGCCTACATGGAGCCTTCACTCATGTGGGACAGCATCTCTGTACAGGAAGGTATATTACATGCTCCCAAAGGAGAAACATAAACGATAACCCAGCTACAAAACCTTCAGTCTTTAGTGGTGTCCAGCGAGCAAGATACTCAAGTGCAGTGGTGGCACAAACCTTGTAGGGGTAACCAACTAATATCTGCTTTGATTTAAGGGCCACTCTATAAAATGAAACTCATGCCAACACTATTTGTGGGACCAAGAAACTGAGACCACATAGTGCAGGGATCTAGGGGAAAACCAAATACTACTGTTCTATAAAAGGAACACAGCAATAAAATGTCTTAATGATATTATGCTATACTCAAAGATTGGTGTCCTGTTCGGACATCATCAGAGAAGCGTCCTCCTGCAGCAGATGGAAACACACACAGAGACCCACAGTCAAACACTATGCAGAGAATAAGAAATCTTGGAACGTCCTAAAAAGGATGTCTCCATTAAATTCTTCTCGGTACTCAGGGAACACTGAAGAAGAGGAGGCAGAAATTGTGTAAGAGGGGACAGAAGACACCAAAGAAGCAAAGCTATCTAAACACAACCGGACCGATGCACGTATGAACTTACAGAGATTGAGGCAGCATGCACAAGGTCTGCACAAGTCTGCACCACGTGGGGTCCTTGAGATGAAGGGAGAAATGGACACATGGCCATATCCCTAACTCAGAAGGTATCTCCAATTGATTAACACTTGCAAATGAAAAACTAGCTTTCTCCTAGGGCAGTGGTCCTCAACCTGTGGGTCAACCCCTCAGGGGTCATAGATCAGATAGCCTTCATATCAGATGTTTACATTATGATTCATTATGAAGTAGCAACAAAATAATTTTATAGTTGGGGGTCACCACAACATGAAGAACAATATTAAAGAGTCACAGCATTAGGAAGTTTGGGAACTACTATCCTAGAGAGTCTCAATGGGGAAATAAACTACTCATAAGTACACATACCCAGAAAATGGTCAACAGAAAATTAACTCAGCATCATCTTTGGAGGTTCCATGTCTCATAATGTCATACCAGGTTTTTTTTTTTAAAAAAAATATTATTTTTAATTTGCTTTTTACTTTTACTTTATTGGCTCTTTTGTTTTTATTATTTAATTAAATTTTTACATACCAATCCCAGTTCCTACTCCTTCACCTCCTCCCACTCCCTTCACTTCCTCCCCCACCCCCACCCTGCATTCACTCCTTAGAGAGGGTAAGGCTTCCCATGGAGAGTCAACAAAGTCTAGCACATTGCTTTCAGGCAGGGCTAAGACCCTCCTCACTATATGTAGGCTGAGCAAGGCATCAGGCCAAAGAGAATGAGCTCCAAAAAGACAGGTCAAGTAGTAGGGATAAATCCTGGCTACACTGCTAGTGGCCACACTGCCAGGCTGTTCCAGTCATATTTAATGGTCACTCACCTTCAGAGGCCCTAGTTTGGTCCTATGATAGTTCCTCCACTGTTAATCTGAAGTCAGTTTGTTCCCATTAGCTCAGGTCAGCTGTTTCAGTGGATATCCCAACATGGTCTTGATCCCTTTGCTCTTCCCACTCTTCGGCTGGATTTTGGGAGCTCAGTCCATCACTTTGCTGTGGATCTCTGCATCTACTTCCATAAGTTGCTGGATAAAAGTTGTATGATGACAATTAAGGTAGTCATCAAGCTGATTGCAGGGGAAGGCCAGTTCAGGCGCCCTCTCCACTATTGCTTAGGGTCTTAGCTAGGATCATCTTTGTGGATTCTTGGGAATTTCTCTAGTGCCAGATTTCTTGCTTACCTGTTAATGGCTCCTTCCATCAAGATATATCTTTCTTTGATCTCCTTCTTTGTCCTTCCCCCATCTTGACCACCCTATTCCTTTATGTTATCCTCCCTTCTCCCCTTCTCCTCTCTTCCCCCCTTCTCCCCTCTTTTCTCTCCATACCCCAATGCTCCCAATTTTCCCAGGAGATCTTATCTATTTCCCCTTCCCAGGGGGATCCATGTATGTTTCTGTTAGGGTTCTTCTTGTTACCTAGATTCTCTGGGGTCATGGACTATAGGCTAGTTATACTTTGCTTTAGAAAAAGAAATACATTATACACTCACTTATAAGTGGATATTAGACATAAAGCTTATTTTTTCACCCTAAAATTTTATATATATATATTATGGGTTCCAGTTTTGTATTATATGGTATTATTTTTAACTTTTTCTTTTTTAATTTTTAATTGTCTTTTTTATTGAGCTATATATTTTTCTCTACTCTCCTTCCCTCCTCTCCCCTCCCCTTCTACCCTCTCCTATGAACCCCACACTCCCAATTTTATATGGTATTCTTGAGTGAGCAAATATATGCATCACTGCATCTATATCTATTTCTTGGGCTCATTTCTTTCTATTTGTTTTGCCCTGTTTTAATTTTTTGTTGTTAATCTCATTATATTATATTTAATTATTATCCATTAGATGACTTCATTTTCTAGTAAGAGACAGAAAGGTGATAAATTCAGATGAAAAGGGAGATGGGGAGAAACTGGATGGAATAGAAAGAAAAGAAACCATTGTCAGAATATATTGCATGAGAAAAATCTATTTTTAATAAAGGGAAAAAGATGCGTAGTGTTAATGTCACTTCAATGAAGCTAACGGTTCCATCAATATGTCCCTTGCTTTGGTTTGGTAGAGGTCATGAGTACTAGGACCTGAAGGTCAGGACTTTTATTAGCTACAACATATTAGCTATTTATTAGCTACAACATATAGGCTCCTACGTCAAGAGCATTTAAGCAAGTTAGCATTTGATAACTCGTTACCTTTTTAACATGGACTTTCAAGTCTAAGTGACAGAATTCGATCCATTTGCTGAGAACAATGAACTGACAGGCTGAAGACTCGAGGTGAAGAGAAGGAAGATGCGGGTAGCACTGAGCCAGGAGAGGAAGATGAGCAGAGATGAATGGAATGCAGCCTCCACACAATAGTTTTCTCAAAGGCATTGGAACTGACTCCTGTTTCCTGACACATAACCCAATCACTTTAATACTGATGCTCAGACAACGTTCAATGTCAATGAAAGATGCATTTTAATATTGCCACCTTTGGCAGCGATTGTTTAAATTATAGAGAATTAGAGACTTTGGCGACTTTACCTTCTAGTGAATATCAGGGTAAAAACAGTGAGAACTATATTTTGGAAGGCATCCAATGCTTATGTCACAACTACACACATTGTGTATAACACATACATCAGATTCTTTTGGAATGATATAGAGTGTACACATAATCTAATAAAATATCAAGGCATAAGTGAGCAAAGATTTTTTGTTTGTTTAAAGCATGTAAAATTGACTCTAGCAGCATATTCCTCTCTGATATTATTTGTAATTTCTACTTATGCTAAAACTTTGTTTACTCATAAGATATGTAATAAAGCTTCTTCTATTTGAGTTGAATTAACAATATGCTTGTTGGGGAGTTGGGATCTACTGCAGTGTAGGAATGCAGAAAATGCCCCAAGCACTTAAGTTACAAGATGCAGCATCTGGGATGTAAGCTTGCTGTGGACAATTTTAGATTATATTTGTTTAAGAGATACCCTCTTTAAATGTTTCTCTAATATACAGTAAAAAATATAACAAAAGACAAAAAACAAAGTGCTTTCACATCTTTCTGCACACTGGACAAGCCATTTTGTATGCACCATGTTCCTATCCCTTTAAGTCTGTAGAAAGACCTGGAAGTTATTTGGCTTTATGCTGAGCTAATGTACTCTATTTGGTCAGAAAGTTTTTCTCCAATTCAGATCTGTAATTGACTTAAAATTTATACTTCTTTGTTAACATATTTTCTTTCTTTCTTTTCTCTCTGCTTTCTTTACCCCCTTCAGCTTCTGTATAAATGAGAATCTGTCTGATTATAAAATCCTGCTTGTCATAAATCCTCTAGTTGGCCTGCTTGGACATCCTGCTTACTCCCTTCTCCAATATTTCAGACCCTTCCCCAGGATTCTCTTGTTCTGCACATGACTTGGCATATTGGAGAAGACATTGCTCTGTTTTGGAGGTTAACTGCAAGCAGGCTTCCAGAAAATAACTCACTCTCAACCTCTTCATCATCTATGGTGGACCTTTCCAAAAACCAAAGCAATTGTCCTTAACCTGCAGGTATATGCTCTTCTAAATTGATCTCTCAGCTTTTAAATTCAGTGTTGATGTGCAAAAATAGCACATTTGAGTTGTCAACCAATGACTTTCCTTCAACCTCCCTTTAGATATTGTGTGTGTATGTGTATGAATCTATGTATAGATGTATGTATGTATGCCTTTCTCTCATTTCCATTCAACCAACAGAAGAATTCCCTGGCTCTGTATATTGACTTATCTGCAACATTTCCCAAACACGTGTGTGTAGGGTGCTTGTTGCTAGCTGATAGACTTTTGGGGAATGATAAGCTCATGAAGGTTCTGACCTTATCAATGGATTAAATCTATGATGGAGTCATATAGTGACATTATTGTGAGACGATGGAAAGTGAGGGGAAGGGTTTAGTTAAGAAGAACTAGGCCAAGATCAAGGAGATACAAATCGGAAAAGAAGAAGTCAAACTCTCACCATTTGCTGATGATATGATAGTTTATATAAGCCATCTAAAAAATTCTACCAAAGAACTTCTATGACTCATAAACACTTTCAGTAATATATCACAATACAAAATTAACTCAAAAAAATCAATAGCCCTCCTTTACAAAGATGATAAATGGGCTGAGAAAGGAATCAGAGAAACAACACCTTCACAATATCCACAAATAGCATAAAATAATTCAGAGCAACTCTAACCAAACAAGTGGAAGGCCTGTATGACAAGAAATTTAAATCTTTGAAGAAAAAAATTGAAGATGACATGAGAAAATGGAAAGATCTCCCATGTTCTTAGGTAGAATTAACATAGTGAAAATGGCAATATTATCAAAAGCAATCTACAGATTCAATGCAATGCCCAGCAAAATTCTTCACAGACCATGAAAGAATAGTACTCAACTTCATATGGAAAAATAAAAAAAATCCAGGATAACCAAAAAAAATCCCGTACAATAAAAGAACTTCTGGAGGCATCACAATTCCTGACTTCAAACTCCTCTACAGAGCTACAGTATTGAAAACAGCCTAGTATTGGCATAAAGACAGACGGGAGGACCAATGGAACTGAATAGAAGACCTGGATATCAATGCACACATTTTCAAACACCTGATTTTGACAAAGAAGAAAAAAATTCAAATGGAAAAAAGAAAGCATATTTAACAAGTGGTGCTGGCACAACTGGATATCAACATGTAGAAGAATGAAAACAGATCTATATCTTCCACCATGCACAAAACTCAAGTCCAAATGTACCAGAGACCTCAACATAAAGCCAGCCACACTGAACCTCACAGAAGAGAAAACATTGGCACAGGAAATTACTTCCCAAATATAACCCCAGTAGCACAGACACTGAGAGATACAATTAATAAATGGAACCTCCTGAAACTGAGAAGCTTCTGTAAAGTAAAGGACATGGTCAATAAGATAAAATAGCAGTTTACAGAATGGGAAAAGAACTTCATTGCTGAGATAAAAGGCATATACCACCACATCTGACATGTTTTAATTCTTTTGATCAACTGCTGTTTCATTTTCCTATCAGGTTTGCATTCCTTCCAGCAGTTCAAAAAGTTCCATTTCTCCATATCCTCACCAATCTTTGTTTTCTCTTCTTCCTAGTAATAGTGATCCTAGTACCAAGTGAACTCTATTTTGATCTATTCTCTATACTCACTTTTTCTCTGGGTGCTATAGATGCTGTCATTCTCTCCAACATTTGTTGAGAGAGGTATCTGCCCAAATGGGTTTCCAGTCATTCAGTCCCAAAGAAACACACAGAGGCCTACATGAATTATAAACTGGTTGGCCTAGTAGCTCAGGCTTTCTTATTAACTAATTCTTACATCTTAAATTAGCCCATAATTCTTGTCTGTGCTAGCCACATGGCTTGGTGCCTTTATCAGTGAGGCATTCTCATCTTGATTTCTCTGCGACTGGCTGACTAGTTCCGACTGACTCTTTCCTCTTCCCAGAATTGTCTTGTTCTGGTCGCCCCGCTTATATTTCCTGCCTGGCTACTGACCAATCTGTGATTTATTAAAATACAAGTAACAAATCTTTGCAGGGTACAAGACCATTGTCCCACAGCAAACATTTACTGTAGAACACACAAGGTTTACACAAGGCTTTCTTTCAGATTAAGGAATCCAGTCATATCTATTTTGTTCTTTATTTATAGTATGCTAATTTTTGTGATTCCCTTTTTCTTTCTTCTTTTTTAACTTTTCACTGAGTGTCTATTCAGCTCCCTCCGTGGTTTTATTATTTCCATTTGTAGAATTTAGATATTTAAAAGTGTTCTATATCAAAGTGTTTCTAAGGAACATCACTCTGATTCCTGGGAGGGATTTTATTTGAGACTAAATCCAGTATCTTTTGGCTATTTTCTTGCTTTGTTTCATTATTTTAAATATTTCTATGATTTTTTGTGTCTGCTTATATTTAGTATGCAATGTAGGTGGCATTAACATTTCTCCTCTTTCCACGAGAGGAGAGCCTTCCTTCTAGCCTTCTCTAAGCTAACATTTCTTCCTCTCTCAAATGAAGTTTGAGGGATAAATTTAGATTTTGGTCTTCTTTTCTGTAGCCTGAAGGAACTGCTTTCAGAAGAGGGATTTATCATTTGAATTTCTGACCCATGCAGAGGCCTTGCCTTCTCACTTAACCTTCAAGTAGAGGTGAAGAATGTGCATCTTTGTTGCAAGGGCATAGTTAGATATCCTGGCAACTACACCAACCTTACACTTCGACTTACTGCGTAAATTCAGATGACTTATAACAGCTCCACCGACAGATTACAAGAGGTTCATGCTTTTCATCTGAGTGTTGACCACCCAAGCTTGCTGTGAATCTGGAGATGGCTGTTTTCTGGAGATCTGCAATCCAATTGAAGGATGAATTGAGGAGAAGTTGGACCAAGAAAATATTTTGCAAAAGGATATCCACTAGTTGAAAAGTGGGGAAGGTATTTTCTGATGCTGGAAGGAAGAGAGTGGCTTCAGCGGCTTTGGGCTGTGGGTTCTGTTTCATGAAGGGTGGAGTGAATTGAAGCCCACTGTCTGCTGGCTTTTCTTCTGTTTACCACCCACCTGCTTCCTCATTCCTTCACATCATGTTACCGCTTTTGCTCTGCTCTCCCTCTGCTTTTCCAATCCTGCCTCACCCCAGGTCCAGCTCTCCAGAACTTTGCACGCTGTAGAAGACAATGCAGAAAAAGATCTTTAAACATCCATGTACCCTTTTACATCTAAGTCACAATACATGCACTTCCTTTGCTTTTTAGTTTTAAATGATTATTGTGAGGGTATATTACGTAGCACACTTGTGGGGATTACAGGACAGCTTCATGAGGTTGGTTCTTTTCTTCCATCTTCTATCAGTTCCAAGGATCAAAGTCAGATTGTCAGGCTTACACAGCAAGTGCCATCCATTCCGAGTCATCTAGTTTGCCCTTTTATCAGTTATTTTACCCATGTGGCAGGTCTAGTCTTAGTCTCTTACATAATTTATGGTAATTGGCTATGAATGAGTTATAAATGAGAAAATAAAGAATATTTTAGACTCACTGTCTGTTCAAATAGAACCCATTCAATAAAACTAAAATATTGCTAATGGCAAGTAGCACAAAAGTTTCCAATGATCCAGTAGGAATGTTGCAAATCTTTTCTGAAATACCAAGAACATAATCATACTGTACCTGGCTGGGCACTCCAACAGTGGGGTTTTTTTTTTTTCTGTGTCTGCCGTGTGAATAACTGACATCTCTTGGTGTGGTAAATAAATAAATAACTACACTTTAGGTATTCTGGGAAAGGTCCCAGTGTCACTGCAATTCACAGATAACTGTGGGAAAGTGAATAATCCTAGGTCCCATGTGGCCTGCTTTACTGGGCTTGGCTAGAGCTGGTCAGGCTGAAGCCCATCAGATCCTGCCTTCAGGGTGGCTTTCAGAATTCCTTTTCATAGCAGCACTGGACCTTGGCTTGCAAAGAGTCTCTCCTGGGTGGCTTGGATCCACGCAGGTGATATCTGCCACTTTTCCCTTTGACTGGGGATTCTCCCAAGAACTCAGGTTTCACTCCATAACCTCTTGCAATGGAGGCTAAGGCCAGGATGAATTCAGGCCAGGAAGAAGGGTTGTGGGCCTTTAACTACTTCCTGTGACTCTGAGTTTATGGTTCCAAAAACAATAGTCATATCTTCTTGGCATCATTAGTAAGCAAGTATCTATCTACAAGAGGTAATTTTCTTAGGTAAATATGTTTTATTTGGGAGGATATAGGTGGAATAAAGCCTGAAATTCGGAGCTGTTCTACAATTGTAATAATTATTGTTGTAATGAAGGTACTTAGTAAGTAGAATTATGTATGAATTAATTTAAAGTAATACATGCACACTACATGACATAGTTCGTGACACATATTGTGGGATCAATAATAAAAATAAGCAAAGATTTTGAGATGCTACTATAGTAAATACATGTGTCTGAGATAAAGCTACTGATTAACCTCCTAGAAAGGTAACCAACATAATAAGATGAGAATGTGCGCTGGGGGTGTTCTTAAACCTAGTGCATTTCCTTGTATTTTTATAGAAAAGAAATATAATGTTATATATGTTATAGTACCTATTGTAATATCTAATATATGTTTGTTTTTAACATATAGAGTACATAATATGTAAATGAACAACAAGCTTCACGAACTAAATCACTTCAAGTATTGTGGCTGTTTAAAGAGGCCCTGACTATATGCCGAGACATAGACATAGCATCTTGCCAATGTGATCTATTCCCAAAGGCTTACCTTTTTCATCCCTCACCAGCTCTACAAGGAGACTGACTACTAATATCCCCATCTTGGAATTGGGGCACGGAATCACCCAGTTCTCAAGTGACAGACGTGGAGATGACCATGTTTCTCATTCCAAACCCTTTCATCTTCCCACTTTGATATATTCATACCCTCCCAACTACCATACCCACTCACCTGGAAACTTGTCCTTCATGTCAGCAGTTGGAATTCACACAGGCAGAAGCCATCCCACCAACTCCAGCTTCCTGGTCACACATGTTCTGGAGTCTAATTGAAGAGGAAGAAGATCAAGCAATGAGTCAGTAGTGTGGGTCTCTATAGATGCCTACTTTGAAACTCTATTCCAGCCTAGCACAGAATCATTAGACAGACAGCCTTGCAGCTGTAGAGGTGGCCAGTGTGGTGATATTTTGTTTGTGCTATAACAAATAAAGCTTGCATGAAGATCAGAGTGTGGGGTGAGAGCCACTAAATAGCCATAGAGGCCAGGCAGTAGAAATACACACCTTTAATCCCAGCACTTGAGAGGCAGAGGCAGACAGATCTGCAATTTCAAGGCCACCCTCAGCTACACAAGTTCGATCCAGTCTAAGAAAGAATCAGAGCCAGGCAGTGGTGGCTCACAGCTTCAATCCTAATACTTGGGAGTCACAAACCTTTAATCTCAGCACTAGGGAGGTAGAGACAAGAAGGGATACGGCTGGGCAGAGAGAGGAATATAAGGTGGGAGGAGACAGGAGCTTAAGACATTCAGTCTGAAGACTTGTAGAGATAGGATACTCCATTTAGTCTGAGGGTTTGTGGAGACAGGATCTTGACCCTTTTGGTCTGAGGATTCAGTAGAAGTAAAACATCTCTCTAAGGGCTTACTCCTTTGCCTCTGATCTTTCATCATTTACCCTGATCTCGGACTCTGGGTTTTTTAATATTAAGACCAATTAAAATTTGCACTACAGGCCAGACTGCTGGTAGCACGATGGATCTGATGGATGATGTTCTACCAATGGGTGTTATTGTTTTAGCACTTCATCTGTCTCCCTTTACATGGCTGATGGTGGTTTTTTCTTTATCATTATCTTTTGATTTACTTCAAATAAAGAAGAAGCTAGCAAACGTCAAACATATTTGGAAAGATTTCAGTCTTAATTGTGTAGTAGAGCATGCTTTGATTGGGGGGTAATATAAGAAAGCATTCAGAATAAATGACATATAACATGAAACTAGAAACTGAATTTGGGTTCTTCACCACATAGGATGTGTGGCTGCCAGGCTGCAGTTGCAGGGTAGTTCTCCATGTGTTCATCCGTAGCCCTCAGGCTTTATCCTGCTGAGGAGTGAAAGCGGGAGTCATGATCTGGGCTTCTCTCTGCTTATGTGCAGAAAAGTAGTAAGGAGGTCTGCGGTCTATTCCTCTATGAGAATGTGCTGCTTCCATGCAAAAGAAAATGAATCCCCATCGCAGCCTCTCCCCTTCCCCATCTGTGTCCAGAGAAGGGCACACGACCATGGAGTCAGGTTCTTCAGTGAGAGAAGTCTGTGTAATCCTAGACATCTTGTATATGCACCCAGTCATTTCTTCATCTTTTCTTTCCTTCCCCTAAGCAACAGGAAGAAATGAGTGGGCAGTCAGAGACATGTGGTACCTTTGGCCTTCTTTCCCCCTTTCCTCCTGTGTTACAGCACTGGGGATTGACTAAACATCTCATGTGGATGCCCAGAAGTACTGCACCCTAAGCCCTATCCTCTGTTCTCTCTTTAAAAGATTTATATTTTTAAACACTTTTTTATTTATTATATTTTTAAAACTTTCTCAGGAAGTTTCCCAGGCTCACCTTGCGTTCACGCTGTGGTCCACATAGGACACAAGTCTGAGATCCTCTTGCCCAAGTAGCTGAGCTTATGGTCTTGAGTCACTAAACTTGGCATTCTTTTAGAACTCTCTATTGACTATTTAGTACATGATAAGCCATTAAAGAATTTAATTTTTGTTAAGGTTAACTTAGTTTGTGTTATAGATTAAAATTCTGCTGACCCGTGTTTCATTTTAGAAGTTTGTGTCATAGCTACTCACGTATTTCCTCTCGGATCTGTTATTTCAGTCTCTGTTCAATATGGTTTTGTTCCTCCATGTTTTCCCAATGTGGATGAGATATGACTTTCTTAAATTTCCTGTAATGAGGAGACTGCTTGTTCAGTCCCTGCCACTTAGCCCTGAAATAATCACATGAAAACTGTGTTAATTAAATCACTGCTTGGCCCATTAGCTCTATCTTCTTATTGGCTAACTCTTATATCTTAATTTACCCCATTTCCATTAATCTGTGCCAGAGACAGATGCACTGAAACTTTGCTGGTATGCTACAACCTCGTGGTAATGCACAGACTTCTCTCTGACCCTGCCTTTTCTCTCCCAGCATTCAGCTTAGTTTTCCCTGCCTACCTAAGTTCTGCCCTACCAACAGGCCCAAATCAGATTCTTTATTAACAAATGGTATTCACAGTATACATTAATTTTCCTTCTGGTTCATTCTGTAAGTATGTTGGTATTAGAAGTCTCATCCCCCTTGGCATTTTTTTTAAAGACACACTCAGTCATTTTCAAACCCATTTCTTTTTGGTGTTTCTTTGGCCTGCATTTTAGTTAGGATTTCTACTGCTGTGATAAACATCAGAAAAAGGCAGCTTGGAGAGGAAATGGTTAGTTCAGTTCCTTGTTCCACATCACAGTTCGTCACTGAGGACAGTCAGAGCCGGTACCCCTAGCAGGGCAGGGACTTGGAGGCAGGAACTGATGCAGAAGCCATGGAGGATCACTGCTTATTGGCTTGTCCTCCATTGCTTGCTCATCTGGCCTTCTTCTCCTAGCACCGAGGACCACCAGGTCAGAAGTGGCACTGCCCATAATGAACTGGACCTTCTCATATCAATCATCAGCCAAGAAAAAATGCACCACCGCCTTGTACACAGGCCAGTCTGGAGGGGGCATTTTCTTAATTGAGGTTCATTCTTCCCAAATAACTCTAGCTGGGATGATTTGATCTAAAAGGGACCATCACAACTTCATTCTTTAAGTGAGAAGCTGGACAGTGTTTTAATACTCATAGAATCTAGGCTTGCTCTTTATCTCTAGGCTGAGAAATTTTATGCACACTTTAGACTGACAAGCACCATTCCCACTTTTGACATTTTGGTGGAGTTGGAAATGCTAGACGGTCACAGACCTAGGATGTTCTGATCCCAAAGGCCACGTTGCCTATTGCGGTTTATGTGGGTAGTCTCTACCATTCAGTCCCTTTTTGGGACTTCCTGTCTCTGAGTGGATGTAGGGAAAAGACAAAGGCATGGAGGGAAAAGAGGAGAAAGGACGGCAGCAGTTCCTGAAGTGTGTTAGCCACAGGGAGGCTAGGGAGAGACTTCAACCTGTCTACTCTCTGTTTTGGGAGTCCTGTGGGTAACTAGCTCTATTCAGTGGTTTTGATACTAAGAATCAGAGACTGTATGTTCAATCTTATTTCTCTAATTTTGCAGATAGTAGAAGCTGGTTCTTTAAAAACAATAAAGTCACTTTATTTCATATTAATGCACAAACTTATCACACAGCTAATATAAGGAAGCCATTCAAATGCATGAACATGTAAATATGTAAACAGGGTTCTAAGGCTTTAGAATGGCCATTCTAACTGTGTCAAAGTTCACAGAGATGGGTATAACAGCACTTTTCATACTTGAGGGCCTTCATTTAAAATAAGTCATTACTTACACTTTTGTTGGTGGTGTAAATTTTCCTGTGTATGTGTGTGTGTGTGTGTTATATGTATTTTTGTTGATTTGATGAGAAAAGCTGAAAAGTGGACTCCCAACCACGAGATTTAAATTTAAATTTTAAATTTAAATTCAACTTTACCCCAGTCTTCATTTCTTAAATGCAGAAAGCCTATTATTTCAAAATATGGTTATTTTGATATCCTTGTAGATAACACATCATGTACATGATGGGAAAGAAAGGCCTATTCAGCTGGGACTGGTTTTCCGAAGCAGAGAGACATCTAAATGAGGACTAGGTTTCAGGCAACAAAGTCCCTCATTGTCTGGCAAGGCTGCATTGACAGAAAGACTACATTGATGAAATTATCTGATCTTTTCACCCATCCACCTTATGCAGAGGAGTCCTGTAAATTGTAATGATCTAAAAGCAGAGCTTGGAAACACCTGAATGGAAAAGCTGTACAACCCTGAAAGCCGATTGTGTTTTCTGGGCCAAGGGGTCAGGTACTGCAGGATGCTGACCAGCTCCCCTGTCCCTCCTGAGGATCAGGGCTGCAGCTCATTTCAAGCCTGTGCATTCAGCCCACGATGACTTCATTACCAGGGGACACTCCTCACATGTGGGATGGGAAGAGTAGGATCTTTCTTTAGTCACAAGGATGCTGACAGAGCTGAGGCTGCGCTGCGAGGGAATGGCGTGCAGACAAATGCTTGGCACTGGAACGTGGCTCGAGCTCCAACAGCTGAGCTGCTGAAGCTCAGTGAAGTCTTTCAGCCAAAACCACAGGGTTCGCAAAGCCTGCTTTACAAGCCCAGTTGTAACAAAGCCTTCACTCTGTACTCATTCTGATGGACTGCCCTGCGTCATGGTGATTTCCTGGCAGGGCCGCACAATGAATGTGTCTGGGTGTAGTTTAAAAGGTGTATGCATACATGTGCATGTGTGTGCGCGCGTGCATGTGCACCTGCACTTGCCCCTATTGTTCACTTTCAACAGAACCCCGAGACTCTGACATTGGCTCACTAGTTTCAGTAAGACAGTATAGTTGAGAGACAGGGCCAAATAAAAGATTGGATAATCTTAATTTCTTCTTCTCTCCTTTTCCCTGTCCCCTTCCTATTTCCATATGGCCACAAGGTGATTGTTAATTTCTTTCCATACTTAGGCCTTCTTTGGTGTTGTGGTTGTTCAGCAAGGACCTGGGGTACCTGTCTGCTCACTGTGTATGATCACTTTACAATTCTCTCATATGAGGAGTGCTAACAGCCCTTGTCGGAGTTGGCATTGGCTTTGTGGCCAATAACCGAAAGAATACTACCACTGAAATAATTCTTAATTGCAGGAAAATGCAAATGGTTGCTTCTGTATGTGTGAGTGGGTTCGAAAAACATAGCGTGGTCTTGGTTATTTAGTTTGGTTGTCAGCTTTGTGATCTATATATTTTGATTTTCCTCTATTTTCTCCATTTTTACTTCCCACACATAGAAGATTGGGAGGGGAGGAGAAAGGAAAACAAACAAACAAACATAAAAGGTAAACTCTCCAAACCGTATGAATAAGCTATTTCACTTGAATTGGGTTAACTTTGCAACTACCATTTTAGCAAAAGTGTAATTTTCAAACGACATCTAACCTCCTGCTATGAGCTGTCTCCCCCACTCCAAGCCTATGATGACAGCGTGCCAATAATCAGGCCAAAAGCCTTGTTTCTGATGGGGTGATCAACTTTTTTCATGTTGCTTCTAAAATGTTTCCTGGTGTCATCTTCATTTCTCTGGTGAAAAGATTTGGTTGATCTTAATTTTTTGGTGTCATGCTTGACAAACTATCACAGGCTAGGGTTTAGTGTGGTAACAATCTCAAAATCTGCTTTTGAATAAATGTATTATTGTATGAACCATAGGTATCTGTCTGGGAGAGAACTCATGACTTTCTTTTCTGAATATCAGAACACTATAGCCCCAAGTAGACTATCATGTGTTGTTATCTGTCAGATCATAGCTAACAGGAGATAGCTTAGATCCTTGCCTCCTTGTATGGTAAATATTACTCATGCTATTACCCTTTTTATTAATTTGCTTTTCCGTTGATTTCATAAATGTCATGACCAAAAGCAACCAAGGAAGAAAATGCTGTATTGGGATTACAGGTCCGGGTCAGTCCAGAACAAGACCATTATCAAAAAAAGTTAGGGCAGGAACTCAAGGAAGGACCCTAGAAGCAAGAATTGACCATGGAAAAACCTAGTTTTGGCTTACTCTCCTTAGCTTGTTCAGCTTTTTTTTTTTTTAAATACCAACAAGAATTACTTGCCCAGGGGCGGCTCTGGCAATAGTGGGTTGGATCATCCCACATCAACCATTAATGAAGAAAATGCCCCCATAGACTTGGCTACAGATAATTTGATGAAGGTAGTCTCTCGGTTAAGTTTCCTTCTTTCCAGATGACTCTATCTTGTATCAGGCTGACAAAAATAAAATCAAATGACAATGAGCACACCCATTTCCCCACAAGATGAACTCATCTTCTAAAGCAAATGTTTAGGTCCAAATGTAACGATACGAAAAGGTGGGAGCAGTGAAAAGTCAAAGAAGAAACAAGCATGAGTGAAATTATTTGTGCTTTTACTTGCCAGTCTTGAAAGGAAAACAAATATATATTATGAACCATAATGACAAGTGCTTCCTTACTTCAGGATATTTTTAAAGAACATAGCTAAGTACTCCCACTTAATTAGATATGTTTGGTAGCCTGGGTGGAGAAAAAATAGTCATGAGCTTGTGCATGGAGATGGGATCTTGGTCAGCTCTGTGCTTCTTTCTTATTGACTTTGTCTTTCAAGATTCAACTCTTTCAGTCCCTTAGGATTTCCAAGTGATTGTAGGAACATCAGATGAAGCAAGCCCATAGAATTCAGGACACATTCTCTATATAAAAATTCACAAGCGTACATATTCTCAAGTCAATCCCATAACGCTTTGGAGCGCCAGACTCTGTGTGCCTAGCAACAATTTTATTTTTTGGTGTGTTTTATCCTTCTCCTCAATTTCCTTGCTAGGCTTTAGGGAATCAGTAGGACTTAGCACCAATTGGATTGCAGAACTCCTTGGCTTGCAATGGGGATTGCTATCATCAGGTATGTAAAATCTTGCCCAGTGTAGTCAGAAGTTAAAATCAAACCACCATAAACCTGCAGGACTTATGACCCTGAAAGCCCTAAGAGACTTTCCTGGATGAAATCTCAGTGGAACGTTGCCCAAAACCCCAAATGGGAAATATATATGAACTGATTTCGTGCAGTGTGAAGGCTGAGGCTTTTATAGTATGATACAATGATAGATTAGCACACGTTTAATCCTAGAGCAGGGCTTTAGAGCCTTAGGTCTTTGCTAGGCCTCCCTCCCTCTCTGTGAATGTTAATAGTACAGAGTGCTAAGCTTAATGTTGATGGACATTTTTCTTCTGTGACACAATTGTTTTATGCTTAAGCCAATTAGAAAGTCATTCCATAAAGAAAGGAATTGCCAATAGGAGGTTAGTGTAGCTGAAATATGCTATAGGACTGTAGAGTTGGGGAAATAAAAGGAGATTATTGTTAAATAGTTATTTAGTGACAAAAATAATCACATTTTAAGGGCAGTTAGATATCACTGACTTTAAGAGAGCCTGCTCACATACAAACTTGTAGAGGAAATAAATCAAGGAATACTACTTGTGTTACAAATTTCTTTTCTTAGTCTTTCCATAAATGGTGAAACTTCTTGCTATATTTAGAATAGATTTGGTTTGTCAATATCCAATAGGTTGGCTCCTCAAGAACAGCTTACTGGGAAAACAAGTCACCATTAAGCAGAATTATTGGAATAGAAACATGCTGTTTTGAGCAACAGTGAAGATCAATACATGAAATTCTTGGTCACAGATTATGAACTAGATAGGGATTTCATGTTGTCTTGAGACAGGTGGAGGAAACAGACCTGTGTCCCTATGTCTTTGGTGAGTGGTTTCCAGCAGGCACAGGGAACATCTTGAGAACGGAAGCAGCCTCTCCACACAACTGGAACAGAAAATGCATAAGATACCAAAGCTGCAGAGTTTAACTGGCCTTTTAGTTTCTATATTTCATATCAATCAAAGCAACAAACCAACTAACTAATCATGCACCCCTGAGGAATATCTGCACCCTCTTCATGAAGAGTTTTAGTTCTTTGCAGTTATATGTCTCTAAGGCAACCCTTCCTCCCTTACCTTGAATGTTAGGTATTTCAATTTGTTTGACTTTTCAGAAGCTCCAAATATCAGCTGTCATAATTGAAGACTTCCACGCTAAGGTAAAACAAGTAAGTATAGCTTCAAAAACAGAGAGTCTGCCAGAAGAACAGGCAACACAGAGCCCTTCCTGGCAAGGCATCGAGAAATGCCCAGGGATCTCTCTAATAGAGGGCGGTTGGCTGCTAAAAGACACGCAAGCTACCTGACTTGTTCTTCTGACAGGTTTATTCCATCTCTAAGAACTGCTCTGGAAGTCATTAGGAGACTGGAAGGGATCCTAGGAGTTGGAGCTGAGTTTAGGTAGAGTGCCAGGGAAGACTTGGAGAGCCATTTAGCGAGGAATCCCAGGTTTCAGCTCCTGAGTGGGCCTGAGATCTCTATTTGCTTGGATTTCTTAGCCCTTTAAGATTTAGGAAGTATTAATAAAAAATGCACAAAAATACACAGGTGCATATGGTGCCTTTTCTAACATTCCTAGAAGTTCTAGGTGGCAGTAGTGAGGAATAGATTTTGTGCGTGCTTGTGCGCACACCTGTGTGTGTGTGTGTGTGTGTCTATGGAGGCATGTGTGAGTGTGATATGTATGTATGTGCATAGATATGTGCATGTGTGTGTATATGTATGTGTGTACGGGGATGTGTGTGTGCATACCTGTGTATGTGCATGTATGCATATTGTATGTACATGTTTGTATATTTATTTATGTATGTGCATGTATGTATAGGGATGTGTGTGCATGCCTGTGCATGTGCATATCTGCATGTTTATGTACATGTTTGTATATATACGTGTGTGTCTGTGCATTGTGTATAGGGATGTGTATGTGTGTGTGCATACCTGTGTATGTGCCTTTATGTATTATGCATGCTTGTATATATGTATATGTGTGTGCGTGTGTGTGTGTGCATGTATTTGTGCATGTGCATGTGCATGTGCATGTTTGTTTCTCTGGGAAGTGGTGGTTGTAAAGCTTTCTCTTAGCAGCTTACAGATTTTTTAGAATGAATCCTAATTCTTTTTCATCAGTTGCAAAGTCCCAATGATAGCTGGGGACTAAGCTTATGCAAATGGAAACTCTGACAAGTGTTTTTTTTAAAAGTTGTAATTTCTGAAATGAGGAATTGTTTCCTCTATCTTTCTGCCTCTAGCCTGGTTCTCCATGAACCCTGCTCATCTAGCCACTTCTACCCTTGGTTCTTTTCTTCTCGAATTCCTATTTATTTTCTATAGATTTCAATCTAGTTTACTCTGTTTCTTAATTCAAATCCAACTGAGACTGGACTTAGGGTTCACCGCAGAAGCGCTTTCCTGTTATGCATAGGCCCTAGAGTTTAAGGCTGGTGTCACACACACACACACACACACACACACACACACACACACACACAAAGTTAGTGGGTCCTTAAGTGCATTCACAAATAAGCCCACTGAGATAAACAAAGATGGCTCCCCCACTTTTCACTAAGGAATCCTACTGAGCAAGAATTACGTGTTTGTCTTCAATGAATTCTCACTTTTTCAGCCATAGTGAACACAATCAGTACTTTCTTGAGCACCTGTTTAAACAAAGATCTTGAAGCCTTTGAAATGCTCTCTCTCTCTCCCTCTTTATCTCTCTCTCTCCCTCCCTCTCTGCCTGTGCCTGTGTGTGTGCACATGTATTCATACACAAGGGCAGAGGCCATTTTCCACTGAGCCACATTAGCCTTGGAGCTGCAATCACGCAGGTTTAGGACTTCTCAGCAGAGCCATCTCTCTGAGGGATAGAGGGCAGAACAGGGCAGAAGACACAGCTTTTCTCTTCATGGTGTTTTCGAAACTTGCTTGCCAGAGACATCTCTTTGTCCTCTGTGCCTTGGTGCTGCAAAGCTGGTGGCCGAACATTCTGCCATGAATGGCTTCTGTTCTCAACCAGTTTAGGAACTGACCTCCTTCTACAGCAGAGTGGCCTGGGATATGATGCCCCTATAAGATCATCAGAAGAGAGCTTTAACTCATCTTGCATAGTGGTCATCTTTAATAGCCTGATCTAGGTCCCTTTGTTCCCAGGTTCTTCATGACTGGAGCTTTAAATGTACACCCAGGCATGCAATTTCCCTTTTTGTGGCTCTATGTTCCCTTGTCTGTTTCTGCAAAAGAAAACCAACTCCGCCTCTTTAGAAATTCTCCAATGCAGTTTTAAAACCTCCCTAGAACCCTCTCTGAAGTTAAGATTTGGCCAATAGAATTCTGATAGTGAGGAAAGGTATTCCATATCAACAATGGCTTGGCTCTTGCTTTCCTCGGCATAAGTAGGTGATTCTCCCATTGCACGATTGCTCTTTGTCCTTCAAAATTACTTTCTTGAATGATTGCTTCCCAGCAGCCTATGGACATTTGTCATTCTCTTATCACTCAGGACTTCTTGTCAAACACTTATGCATTTTTCATTGCCTTTGCAATCTTCTAAAACAGCTTTTTCAAATACCTTGCTTTATACTGATCAAAGCATTAAGCACTGATGGTAAATAGAAGCATCACCTTTTTAACAACAAATTGAGGATGGAGAGTCTGAGATATCTTGTAGGACCGCAGCTGTGTTGAAAGGAAAAGTTAACAGTCTCTTACTTGGGGGATATCACTTTGTTTATGATTTTGAAAGTATATATGCTGGAAGTCTGTAAGTGGGATCTCTTGTGGAATTGAGGAGCTCGTGTTAGGCTCACTGGAGTCTGAGTCATTGTGCTATGCCAGTCTGCGATCCATAATTAGCACTCCTAATTGATTCTTCGTTCCAAGATGAATTCATGTGTAATGTGCGCACAATGTGTAATCCTATGGGTGAGGGCAGCCAGTTTCTTTCCAGGGCTTCTTATTCCCAAGAGCTGGTAACGATTTTGCTTACCTCTCTTTATTCAAGTGTGCCTCTCTTTGTGCCTCAGGAGAGAAGAGGAGAGGAGATGGTGTGCGCATGGTCAACAATTTTTGCTGAAGTTCCCTTTTATGCTTTTTCTGAAGGCCTGGGTGCCCTTAAGAAAGTTACGTTCTTGCTGGCTTGTATTCCTAAACAAGAAGTTCATACTAAATTTCTGGTCATGATTCTTGTTAGAATGATAAAAAAATACTTTATTACTCAAAAAGTTTGCTCTCTTTTTCTCTTTAGATCATCTAGTCCCCATGGTAAAGTAGAACCTATGAGCCAGTGAAAACTCGGTTCTTCTGCTGCCCCTGCATCCTGGGGTACTCACAGAGCAGTGGGAGCAGAGCTGGTCAGGCCTCAGCCTGGGCTCCTTGTTGCACCCATGGACCTCAGAAAAGTATTCTAACATAAAATTCTGCTGCTTTTGTAAGACTTTGCCCTCTAACTTAACCCCAAAGATGCTAAGTCTTTACAATAAATGGTTACCTTGGAAACATGGGGAAACCCAGGATAAATCCAAAGCATGAAATCATTGTTTAGAATGTCCCTGGCCTGCTCTTCCTTTTCTCCATTAATACTGTTTTTGGACAGACTCTTTGTCACTGAGGAGGAGTCCCGAAACTGCAAGGTTTTCATGAACAGATAGGAAGTTAAAACCGCTTCAAAGAAGACTCGTTTCACCGTCAGTTATCTCTGCTTAGACCTGTGGTCCAAACTGATGCTTGTAAGACTGTCAGAAGCACTTGTTAAGGTGATGCTGGAGCACCCTATGCTCGAGTGATAGTTTTACAGCCCGTGTGAAGCTTCTACTAGATTCCAGAAGTCTCAACACTCTCAGTATGTGGTAGAGAACAGCTCCAAGCATGACTGAGGAAGACCCCTATAGAGACTTCTGACATGGGCAGTACCCCCACTTTAGTGATCATTACACCTTTGTCTGGAGCGAATAGATGCTGGGTTCTGTCTTTCTAGGAACAGAGTCAGAGCACAGCCTTCAGGCAGAGAACAAGATGGACTATAGAGTTTTGATCGTTATTTCCCTCTCTTGGCAACCAGCATTCTGGTGTGCCCTTGGCCAATGGATGAAAAGCTGTTTGTTATTTTCCTCCTCAGTTTTCTAGTTATCTCTTTGTGGCAGGGAGGTGGAATCTTGGCTGCTTCTGTATGGCTTTGCAACTGCAGCGAATTCCAGGCTTGACAGACGGCTTGTTCAGGTGGGTCCAATATAACGACAGATATCACGTACAAGTGGAAGCAGGAGGTTGGGAAGCCAGTCAGCAGGGGAGATGTGATGACAGAAGTAGATGGTAGGGTGCTACCTTCCTGAGAAAAGCATTTCCAGCAGCCTCTGAAAGCTGGAAGAGCCATGGGACGGTTGTTTCACTTGGGTCTCAAGAAGGACACAGCTGGTCATCACTAAGACTTCACCCCTGTCAAATACATTGTAGGGTTTTAACCTCCAGATCTGTAAGTGAATCAATTTGTATTTCTTTAAGTCCTTAGACTTGTGAGGATTTCATTACAGTAGGAATAAATGATTAATAAAAATTTGAAGAGCACATAGTTGTTGTGGGATATTCTTCTGTACACTGCCAATATGTGTTGCTTTTATTGGTTGTTGAATAAAGCTAATTGGGCCAATGACAGGGCAGAATGTAGCTATGTGGGAAAGCCAAACTCAATACAGGAAGAAAAAGGGTGGAGTCGAGGAGATACCAGCAGCTGCCGGGGGTTAAAGATGTCAGAGTTTTACTGGTAAGCCACAGGCCATGTGACAATACACAGATTAATAGAAATGGGTTAAATTATATGTAAGAGCTAGCTAGTAATAAGCCTGAGCCATCAGCCAAGCAATTATAATTAATATTAAGACGCTGAGTGATCATTTTATGTGACCGTGGGACCCAGTGGGACCCAGAAAAAAACCACTGGCTACACATACCCCTGTTTGTTTCAAGGACACTATCCCGATTGACATATGTTGACCACCCTCAAATTCAGTGTTCTTTGTGTTCCTTTAGTGTTTTCCAATTGCCAAGCACCAGTGCCTTCCACTGTGACTGCTTTTCCTTTAGCTGTCGCCTGTTCCTGCACCTGTACTATAGCTTTTGGAGTCAGTGCAAGCTAGATGGTTACAGGGTCCCAGCTTCAGACTCCCCTAGGAAATGTATCTACAGAGCTCACCAGATTGAAAAATGATTTTTGAATGTACATTACAATATACCTATGTCCACCAAGATTATTCTTCTTTGTAATTTTACAAATTTTCAGTAATGCTCATCATTTGCAGGGGTACGGGATACCCAGACATACCCTGCTCACACTGGCATGGAGCTCTGGGTGGAAATTTCAGCTCACTACAGTGAAGTATGGGTTAACTGATGTGACTGCTAACCGGCATGACAGCACTGAGGGAAGATGACAGGAACTTGGATCTTGGCTGGTCCATGATGCTATTAGGCAACAGTGTTTAATCAGTTTTCCCAAGAGCTTAGAGACACATGTAATTTGGAAGAAGAGTACAATGCTTTGAACTGTTTTAAACACTCCATCCTGCCAGCGGCCTTTCTCAGTCAATCTATACTAATACTTCTGTTGAATGAAGATTTGAGGTGGGGATGGAAGATTCACTTTTTAGAAACTGGTTTTATGTCATCGTCTCAACTCCTGGAATTTGGTGCTGATTTAGATAAACTTAATAAATTCTGGCTTATCCTAGATAAAACAATCCACTGGGGACAGGAAAAGACCCAACCCAACTGAGCACTTGATCAGATCCTCTGCAAACCTCCCGCCATCACAGGAATGAGTTGGAACAACACAGGGATGCTAGACCAGAGCTTCAGCAGTTACACAGCTGGTCAGTCAGAACTGACAAAATTTGGCCTGGGGTTGAGGAATGTGTCCCGTGTTCCGTGTCCCTTCCCACAACACGGGACAAAGGGATTCATTCTAGGAAGTCTTTGACCTGCTTGTACCACTCCAGCGTTCCATCTCATGGCCTTAGACTGCTCTTCTTCCTTAACCATAATAGACTCTAAGAGGGACATATTGTCTGGTCCCCTCCTATTCTTCTTGTTAAATTTTAGCAGAAAGGTGATGACCTATGAAACTTAGATTATATGTTTAGCTTTGCTCTGTTTTGAATGAACTCAGGTAAGATTTTCAAAACTGTCGTTATTTACAGACAAGATACGTGAGGAAAAACCCCGAAGTAGTTTGCATCTTGGAAGTTCCCGTGGCTATCTCTCGCTATGTTTTGCTTTGGACAAAATGAAACGTGTCCATTTTCTATAAGGGACTGCCCAGCAAAAACATGGCAGTGTCTTAGTCCGAAAGAGCAGGCCATCATTGCCTTCCTGACTGCTTCAGTAACTCTACACTCTCTTTCTCTTCCTCTCCCTTGTCTCCATGCTACCATCATGCCACCTTGCCCATGAGTCTGTGTGCAGACTGTAGGGGGTTCCTATTGTCTATACAACTTACTGAAGGAGACATTTAGTAATTTAGACACAATAGTCTGCCAATGTAGGCTGTAATTATTTCTTCCATTTTATAGCTGAGGAAAAGGAGGGGTTGAGCAGCTTGTCAGCGAGAGCAGAGGCACAAGCCTGGGCAAATATGGCTTAGGCACACTGTGCTTAGCTGTTCAGCTAAAAACATTGCCCTCCTTCAAGGCAGACCTTCTGGGTTTATGATTAGCTTTCCCTAAACCAGATGGTATACATAGCCTTTAATTAAATGTTTATTATTTCTTTTTTGCATAAGGAACACATGGAATAAAATGTTCTGTAAAGCAATTAATTCAATCAAATAAACTAAAAGTCCTCTTTGACTAGCATGACCCAAACTGTACGTCTTTCCTCCTGGTATAGCTGTCACATCATATTTGAACGACCTTCCTAGTTTTCCCATATTCATTCACATGTACTTAAGTGCCATTAGAAAGTGCCAATCGTTGCTGTGTTTTCTTTATATAGTAGTATGCACACATAATTTTAAATGTATATATCAAATCCTTCTCCTGACAACATACATTTAGGAGTGTTGCTGGGCTGATATTCATCTGGTACCCAGAGGTCAGTGACCATGCCTGTAGATAACTCCAACAATTGAATGCATAACGTGGTAAATATGTTTTGCCATTCTCTTGCTGACTTACCTATCAGGTGCATGAGAACAGTGCCTAGAACCCAATATTCATACAGAATCTCACCGTGTTTGACTTCTTAAAATTTGAAGAAAAATGAATATAATAATGAATGTGCAATAAAGAATTCAGCTGAGGTTTGCCTGTCTTTATACATAATATAGTATATTTTATTAATACATTTAGCCCACAGTGAAAAAATGTCGGGGTGCTGTCTGAGTCTTTATTTTTGTATATCAAGTGTCAGTCAAGAGCCTCACAAAAGAGAGAGCTCCTGAGTTTATTCCCTGTGCTAAGGCTGGCACCTCTTAGAAAAGAGGATGGTCCTTTTTAAAATGACGTGTCAGCTGTAGGCTGTCACTCATATCCTTGTTTATTCTCAAGTGAAAAACATGCTGCCTCTTGCAGGCCTGTTTCTGAAGTAAGCAACAGAAACTCTCCAATGAGCTCACACAAAACTAGGTGTGTTCAGGCACCTGAAGGAGACCCACATTCTGCCAAAGAGGCCTTCAGAGCCTTAGACAAGCTGCCAGGAAACTGATGCCTCCACTCTGGCCCTTCAGGCTGGGTGGTGGCTCTTCCACCTTCCTCAAACCGTCTATTCCATCCTTTCTGTTTCTGGAGTAAGCAATCACACTTCCTTAAAACTCATTAATAAACTTGTCCCCACCTGACTGATTTGTATTTTTCATTTCAATTATTTTTCTTGGACTCATTTTTTTTGTTTGTTTTTTAAACTTGAGATCAAGCCTATTTGTCCTGGCTCATATCTGTTATTTATCCATCATTCAGTCAAAAGGCTAAGGGCATGGCAGCAGGAGACCTACACCTACTGAAGTTTGTAGAGACACTCAAGATGTCACTGGCATTTTATCCTGATATTCAGTCAACATATCTGTCTACTCATGTACAGAATATCACTGATATCTTTGTCTAATATGTGACAGCCTTTGGATTCCCCCCTCGAAGACCTTCCCTTTACTGCCAGGAGAGCAGCTCACAGCCCCTTCCATCTGATGCCTGCAGTGACTGTGAACAAAGCTCTCAAAGTCCACTATCTCCTAACACTTATATAAATTATATTTATATTTATATTGAATAATAGAAAAATAAAAATGTGAACACTGTGTTTATCAGAGGCAAAATATTTAAAGTGCATAAATGTTAAAAAATATTTGTATGGTTTATCAGCAAATGCAGCATAGGCGATAGTGACAGGTCCACATCCCCAAAAGAGTCACTAGGCTCTTGTTTATGTTTTCAGTTGAAAGGAAAGATGTTAAACCAAAAAAAAAATTATGAGAATCCTCCCTTAGACCTGGTCAGTTTATAATAAAAACACTAAGGAATTAGTGGCTTTGTCATAGGAGGTGACTTTTTTTTCAAAGTGCTTTCATGTCTTCTACATTTGTTCAAGATTAGACTGTCTTACACAGTACTGTAATTTGGACTTTAATGCCATCTTTTGGTCTGAGTTAGTAGCTTGAGGAATCAATAATATTTTTATGTCTTAGGATCCAACCATCAAACCTCGGTGACTGCTCTGGCGGTTCTGTGGTTTACTACACAGAGAGGGAAGAAGTGACCTGGTGTCAGAGACTTGGTCTCTATGTCAAGTACTGATGCTAAACGGAAGCTTCAAGCCTATATAACAAATAAATTATAGGTAGTAATGGCATGAGTGAGTGTCCGCAAGGTTGGCAGACCTTGTTTCTAATTGAATACAAATTAGGGAAAGGGCTCGATCTTGCTGCAGGACAAAGCTGGATGGAGCTGTTTTACTAATTGCTGGTAGAGTTCTTAATGTACTGTCATATATCAAATATATATTAAGAACTCTACCAGAAATTTATTAGATAAAATCGTCCACCAAAATTATATTCTACTCCCCTATGGAATCTGCAGCTTCCCCCAAAGGATGGAGATGGCTCTGAGTACAACTCTGAAAACTTTTATTTAATAATTTTGTGCCTCAACATGAACATATCTGAAAAGAATGTTAAAACAACAAGCAAAATGAAAAAGTCCCCAAGTGTCCCCACAACACAGATGGTACCAGCAATTCTGTAGTGAAGATTAGCGTTTTAGCATGGAGACTTGGCAGTGGAACTCACTCTGTTTTCCCTGGAGGACAGAAGGGATATGGGAATGTGTGCAATGCTTTTGCAAGCCCACATGTGCTGCAGTGACTTGGCACAAGGCAGCTGGCTTACAGGTGCTCTGGCAGTGGGGCGGGAAGCCTTCTCTTTTTGTCCTTTTGTGCGTGAAATGACTTTAATATGCCTTTTGTGCGGGAGGAGACGCTGTAGGCGATCCCTCTGGGCCAAGCAGTTTGTCTTTGAATGTGGTTTTTAGAAACGGGTGACAGTTCTATTTTCTTTCGTAAGAGAATCCTTGTTCTGGGTGGTGACAAGGATTGTTAGCTGCTGCCTTTCTTCCCTTTTCATAAGAACTGAAAATGGGCAAAATGAGCCAACAAGTTACCATAGAACAGACAGATTCAGTAACGGAGTTCCCATGAGATCCTGATGGACAGGGCACACAGATCATAAAAATTAGCAAAAGCCCTTATGAAAAATGAGGCAGTTCCTCATTCTCATTATCCTCGGTGTCTTCCACTCAACGGCACTCGCTTGCGTTGCTGGAATGCAATCAACCTATGGAAGAAGAGTCGGGGCAAAAGTATGCCACGGGAGATTGTGAAGGCACCTGCATTCGCTGCTCGTCCTAGAGCTCACCTGCCTGGAACACGGCCATATAAGACCTGGGCTTCAAGTAGGAGGAGCAGAAAGAGGAAGGAGAAGAGAGCTACTGGTCTTCTCAGCTGTGCGGAGACAAAAACCGTTCCTCATTAGCCGGACCATTCCCCATCGTGCATGCTCGTGCAATGATGTAAAGCTTTTCGGCTGTGGGAAGCCATACCATGAAGCACAGGAAATAGCTGAAATCATTGGAAATGTTTTTAAGGTTAAATAAATGGGGAAACGACTCTCGCTAAGGTTGCCAACCACTTCAGAGTAATTTTTACTGGCAGATTTTCTCATTGTCAGTGTTCCTTTGAAAATATACACAACTGAGGCATTCTGGGGTAGCCTTTCCCATGGGTTGTAGTCGCTGTATATGATGGTACGGCTGACAGGAGAATCAAGAGTTCATGGTCATCCTCAGATACATAGGGGGCATGGAGGCTAGCCTCAGCTACATAGGAATCTGTCTTTAAAAACAAGATGGTTGTCCTTTTTTAAAATTCTTGACTCTGATGTCATCATCAACTTTCCTAGACTATTGATCAATGACTTGGGGGACTGATCCTAGGTGTGACTAGAAAGCCTATATGCGGGATGAAGGCTTCCAGTGTTGTCTATCAGTGACGTCTTCATGAAATAGGCAAGTCTATCATTTCAGTGAAACGTTCCACCTATCTTCTCAATGATTCAGCAGTTTCAGATATGAGAGATGGAAGGGGATACTGGACTAGTGGTTTTGACAGTGAGATAGACTTCAAACCAGGGCAGAAAACTAGAGTAGCTCATGGGGAACCACGCTTGAAGAGTCATCCTCTCAGGGGCAGAAGTCACCAGCATGCTTGCCTGTCTGGGATCCTTGTTTCCATCCATCCAGGTGGCATAGGGACAGGCAAAATAAACTCCTGCTCTATTTGCGTTACTTCAGTCTCTTCACCTTTGACCATCTCCAAAGGGCAGGCAAGGCAAAGAAATTATGTTGTATGGCAGATTTTAGCTGGTACTCTATGTATCAATATCCTCGTTTATAGCACATCGTATATATTATTTGAACTATATGCTAACATTTCTATTAGTCCCTTTGGTCCACTAGTTCTTAAGGGATGCTCATTACTATTGAATTTTATGAACTTTGGAAGTACCAGATTTCCTATGAACAGCAAGATCTTAATTCGTGCTTGCCCATCAGGTAAATAAATAATAAAATTAAGTATAACATTAAAATATAGTTGGCTAATTAGGCCAAGCTATTACTATAGAAAAGTATTTCACAGAGACATAATTTGCATTTGTAACATTTTCTTTTTCAAAGAGTGCAATTCAGCAGTTTTAATGTGTTAGGAAAGTATATGAATATAACTGTACCCTAACTTAGAAAATTTTTATCACTTCAGAAAGAAACTCCCTACCTGTCAGTTTCATTTTCCATTTGCTCCTGTTCCCAAGCCCAAATAGCATCTAATCTACTCTTTTCTATGGATTTACCTATTCCGAATTTACATCATTGGAGACTATGACCACTATGTGGCCTTTTGGGTCTAGTTTCTTTGACTTTGCCTAATATTGGCCTCTTGTACCACCATTTCATTTTTTTCTTGTTTCTTTCCTTTCCCAGTGTAACCTGTGGTTTTCTTCTGGTCATCTCTCAAATACTGAGATCACAGGCACGTGTCACCATGCAATCACTCCATGCCCTTTTGTGACTGAGTAACACCTCACTATATAGACAGATTGCAGTGGGCCCATGGACATTTTGGGTGTTTCTACTTGTGGGTGTTGGGAATAATGCTGCTACAAACACTGATACATTTTTTATATGGTCATACGTTTTCAATTCCTTTGGGTGTAGATCCATGCGTTTATATTGGCACAAAAGATCACTTGTTGTGTGAGTCTTAGAGTAGAAAATGTCCAGAACAGACAAAGTACTTTAGTAGGGACAACGTACATTGGTGTCAGAGTGCCAGAGACAGGGAGGAGAGAGTTCTGACCATGAATGCTAGTCTTTTTGAGAAGATCAACTAGAGAAAACTGCAAATGTTGAGGAAATGCCCAGCTGTTTTCTAAAGTAGTTGAGCCATTTTAAAATTCCACAAGCAAAGAGGGTTTACATTTTTCCACATCTTCAGTAACACCCGCTATTTCAAAATTTAGTGTGTGTGTGTGAAGTCGTATATTGTGTTTTCTACTTGCTTGAACTGTATTCACTTACTCCCAAGTGAGGGGGCTCTTTATTCACTCTGCCATATGAGCACATATAGGAGACACTGTCTATGAGACAAACTGTGACCTTCAATAGACTCTGAATTCCTGGTGTCTTGATCTTGGAATTTCCATCTTCTAGGACTGTGGATAATAAATTTTCACTGTGTGTAAGCTTGCAGATCTATAGTCTTTTCTCAGAGCATCCCCAATGCACTCAGAGAACATTGCACTAGAAATCAACAGCAACAGCATCATATCCTTGGATTGCTGTCCTTCAGAACTGGGAGAAAATAAATTCTTGTTGCTTGGGCCACGTAGCCTGAGGTATTCTGCTGAAGCGGCTCTGGCAAGCTAACAAATAGTAAAGTGAACGTTGATAAACTCAGCCCTAATTATATATCTGAACCCAGTTTAATTTTCTTTCTAGCATCATCAAGAAAGAGCTCATAAAGCCTTTGTTTATAAATTGCTGTCAACCCCCCTTCCATTTTGGATTGAACCTCTTTAAGGATAGGTGGGACCTATGTTGGTCACTGATACACCTAGATGTGTAGTTAACCAAATACATATTTATTGAGTGCTAGTGATGGGGTCATTCTCCTATACTTCTAGAAGAAGAACGTATCTTCAAATATTAGTACTTTACCCAGATAGCCACCAGCTCCACCTTATGGGACTTTCTGATTAGACTATTTGGAAACTAGAGACTCACAATTTAATCTCTTGTCTCAAAGGCTGCTTATTTTTTAAATTTATTTATTTATTTATATATTTATTTATTAATTATGAATACAATATTCTGCCTGTGTGTATGTCTGCAGCCCAGAAGAGGGTACCAATTCTCATTACAAATGGTTATGAGCCATCATGTGGTTGCTGGTTGCTGGGAATTGAACTGAGAACCTTTGGAAGAGCAGGCAATGCTCTTAACCGCTGAGCCATCTCTCCAGCTCCTAAGGCTGCTTCTTCATTATCTCCTTTAATTGACCCTTTTCATTTTGATAAGAAAATGTTGGAAATTTGGCATCAACCACTTCTTCAATGAAACAATATTGAACAGTGACCAGGGAACCAGTTTGCCGGGGTTCAAATCTTGAGCCTACTACCTAATTAACTGAGGGAAGTTCAGTGACTGAATTAACTTCTTGAGTGAGTGAATTAGGCTCTTATCTGTGAAACTGATGGTAAGCATCTCAAAGTCCTGTTCTGAAAATTAAGCGAGCAGTGTATGTAAAGCCTTGGAAGGGTGCCTGCACAGATGTACTCAGTAAGCATTAGATATTGTTGTCTTTTATATTAATATCATGTTTTCTATCTACAGTCTCTCAAGGCTCTTTTATCCAGTCCAACAGTCCTAACTTGCCACAGAACTCCAGGCTTCTTTAGCCACCCTCTGACCATGGAGGGGAAACACTAGCGTGATCTCTAGGGTTTCTGTCTCTGGTGTGCAAGCCCTCTATAATCACTTCCCTTTTAATTGTGGACAGAGTGTGTGACCTTGATGAGTTATCACTCTTGTTATTGGGATCCTAATCCATTGACTAGATTTGAGATAATAGAAAAATCTTACCCCAGTGGTCCTGGCAGTCAGCTGTTCATTTAAAAGCAGGTGCAGCATCAGGGCAATGTGCTTCTGCTGGCCTGGAAGAAAGCAAACAGCTCTGGTGTGACTTGTGCAAGGGAGTCCATGTCAAGAAAGCGGGAGGAGCCCCTAGTATCTGGGAGTGACCCTTGTATGGTAGCCAGAAGGAACCCTGAGACCTCAGTCATCCAGCTGCAAGGAAATGAATTCTGCCAACAACAAGTGTGTTTGGAAACATGCCCCCCAAGCCTTGGACGCAAATCATAGCGCTGGCTGACACCATGATTTCTGCCTGGTGAGACCCTGAGCAAATGGCCTAGCTCTCTTGTCCCTGGAATTAGAAGGCACACAAGGTGTGGGATAATAAGTAGGTGTTGTTTGAAACCTTTGCATTTGCGGTAATTAGTTAGGCAGTAATAGAAAACACACAGTTTACTTCTTTATGCCAGTATCTTAAATAGTAAGTGCTTATTTTAAACACCCCAAAAGAACTCTTAATTCTTTCTGCATTTTCTTTTTCTCCCTTTTCTGTAAGTTACTCACACCTAACAATTAAAATCATTTTTGGTAGTTCTTTCGAATTATTAAATACCGCAGCTCTAGCATGAAGATACAGAGTCTGTATGTGGTGGCTTCTCACCAATACCCCTATTACTAGCTCATCTCATTTTTGGTTGGGTCCTTAATAATAATAGTCTTCTAAGTACCCTAGGTCATCCCATTCAAATAACCTGTCTTCCCATAATCAGGGAGTTTTTTGGAACTTGAGCCATACCAACTCTGTGTGGGCTCCATTAATGGGTTCTCATGGTACTCAATAAAATTTAGAATCTTTGCCATGACCATAAGGACCTTGGTTCTTAGTGTTTTCTGTGAATTACAATAGAATTACTGAATAGTTTAAATAAAAGAAAACGTCTCACAGTTCTAAAGACTAGAAAGTCCAAGATCAAAGGGATGACAGGTTTGGTTTCTGCCAAGGGCTCAGTGTCCAGTGCCAAGACATCTAAAAAATCTTTTAGAGTGCTGTTCCAAACAAGATGGAAGGGGACAGAAGGGAGAGGAGAGAAAAGGCATAGAAAGGAGACAGAGGGGATGATGAGCGGAAAGGGGAACCAGGAAAATGGAGTGAGGGGGAGGAAATGTGGAGGTGAGAGAAAAGGGAGCAAGTGAGGAGGTGAGAGGATAAGGAGAATTTAAATAGGCCAAAATTACTGTTTAAGAAGTTACTTCCTTGATAGTGGCAGAGCCCTAAGGTAAATCCCCTTCTAACACTGTTGATGATGGGAGCCGCCTGTCGAGATACAGTCTGGAGGGAACTAACACTGGAACCTCGCACCTGGGTCTCTCTCTGACCACTTCTGGCCACCTGTCCTTCTACTTTGCTGTGTCTCAGTAACACAGACCTTAGCGCTTTTCCATCGTGATGCCAAGCAAAGTTGCAATCCATCCAATATAATCCATGAGTATTTTCTCTCACTTCATGAAGACGTCTTCCCTAATTTTCCTACATAAATGGATAGACCTCCTATGTCTCCATTGCAGCTAGACTTGCAGGGCCAGGTGTTCTGTTCTCTTTGTTTGTTTGTTTGTTGTCTGCTTCCATCCATTAGAGTAAAGTTATATCAGGGCAAGGGCATTGACTGGATCATCACTGAATCCTCAGGCCTCAGCTGGTCGCTGGCCCACGGAAACATGCATTTAAATAGCCTGCACCGAATTAAGAGCTTAGAGAAGTAATTTGATACATTTGCACTAAAGGTAGAGTTACAATCTCTGTTTCTTATTTTTTTTTAAAGGTCCTGATCATGGCACAAATTAAGGCCAGGGACTAGAAAATCATGCTGTAGCTCCTTGAACTGAAAAATGCTTGACAAATTCCATGCGGCTCAGAGAGGTCTAACGTTATTGAAATGGCATGGATGGTGATGCTGATGCAAGCCTTGCTGAAGGAAGGTGATGGGGGTTGAGCTCCAAGGGGTGATACCGTTCTCATCGTATCTTCCTTTGTTCTCCTTCTGAAAAAGACGAGACGGTTTCCATAATTCCAAAGGTGAAATGTGAATTCTAGCTCTATCAACAACACAGACTTGAGAAAGGGACTGCAATAGTCCACATCCACACTCAAATACAGTCGTAATAGTTAATAGAAAGCAGAGCGAAAAGACATCCAAAATATCTGTGATATGGTGAGTGGAGTTGTGCAGTGCGCATCCCATAGTTTAGATGAGTAGATCACCAGTTCAAACTCTCAGCAGTGTTACAAGTCATTAGTCAGGAATTTGATCTACTGGACAGTTTTCCCTGTGTTAAATGGACACCAGACATCCAAGATGCATTAGATTTAAGACCAAATTTCCAGGTTTAAAATGACAAGCCCCTATGAAAAGCATCCACTCCTACATAATGGAAAGTGCCTGTAAATGTACTAACGAGATCCCCTCAGGTCACTAGTGACCAACATCCCTGCACTATTAGAACACAGTGGGCACAGATACAGAAGCCTGGAGACCCTTTTATGTCTGGGATCTTAGGCTTCCACATTTTCAAAACTACTGCATAAACTCAAAAAAAAAAAATGCCCTAAAGCTCTTTAGTAAGAGGTCATATTTTGCCAACTGGAGACCTAAAAACAAGTTAATATCATGCAATTTCTGAAAGGCATTTCTAATTTAGATATTTTAATTAAACAAATTAAGAACATCTCCCTTCCATATTATTCTCGAAAGAAAAACATAATAATTTTTTAAAATTTGCATGCAAACATACTTACTGTATATTCTAAGGGTTCTCTTTTGAGCTTGAGTCAAGTGTGGAGATATGCTGTGAATTAAGAATCTGACCTCATAAAATGACACATAAATATTTAATTTAGTAGGAATTTGTTCTTATGCCCAAGAGATAGCTGTAAATCTGTTCATAATACAAAGCTGTCTCTCGTTCAGTTGCTTCAGAGGGCCAACTATCTTGCTATTAAAAATTCTTGCGTGGTTACTGTTAATGGTGATGCTGCTGAGGTCCTTTAACAAGTGCGGCTTTATCCCATCAGAACGTGAAGCCTATTATAAGACTGCAACACTGTAGTCTCCATTCTGAAGTGGTGCTTCTGTTCTTGTCTGTGTTGGGCTTAGAGCATGAAATGGCTCATGTATTGAACTCTTGGTCCCCAGCTAGTGGTGCTACCTTGCAAGGTTGTGGAGACTTAGAAGGAGGGGTTCCTTCCAACTGGGGAAACATGCTCCAGTTTATTTCTTCAAAGGAAATCTCTGGTCCCTGGTCTCTCCCTCTCTCTCCGCTTCTGTTTGCAGTGGCTTCCTCAGCCTCGTGTTCTCACCACACAAAGATACCGCCTGTATCTGTTTCCCCCTAAGGGGAATTTACTTATAATTGAATGAACAATGTAAGGGAGTTATTTTTGCTAATTTTCAGTGTTGTGTTCGTGGTTTAAAAATATTACTGGTTCATATTTAGGGGGAGATAAAGTAATATTTTCAAAATTAAAAAAAATGTTAACAAGAAACACCCTCAGTTGAGATGGTCGAAGTTTTAATTAACAAAGTGGTTTTGGCTGTCCGTTCCTATATTTTCCCTTACGCTCCTCTTCTCTCCCCCGTGTTAGTCTTGGAGATATGAAAGCAGTGCAGCTTTCCAGGAACTGGTAGGTGCAGCGAAGTGTTCATAGGCCAATGGATTATCAGATTCTCCCCATTGTCTGCCCTGGTTCATGCATAAAGAGCGAGTCTTCATTGTACTGTTATTTGTAATATGTCCTGCACCTCCTATTGAGGCTACTGGTTTAAAAAAAAGTAGAAGTTCCTGTCTAATTATACATAAATGTTTATTTTAGAATTTAAATGTTCACAGTAAAGTATGTCAGTAAGTGATTTCAATTGCTATTTTGTATTTTTGTGGTGTCCCTACCTTCATCCTTATACCTGGAGAGTTTAACAAGCTCTGCCCACACAGCACCATCAGCTCCAATCATTGCTTTTAAAGCATTTTTGGTCTTAGGACCTTGTTCTATATCGTGAAATGCTCAGTCACAATAAGGTTGGCCAAGGAGAGAGTTCTCACTAACTCTCTCCCTGGCTTCATTCTCATCCACTCGTCCCGGGGACATTCATTTCTGCTCATACACACCATGCCCTGTGTTAGTCTGTCACTCAGAATCCTGTACCTCCTTTTTGTGAATTCCCTCAAGGATATATCCTGACCTTAGTGAATAGAGGCATGTATTAGCAAGTGAGATGTGTTGAGAGGTGTAATAAGAGGAGTGTGTATACATAGTAAGGAAAATAAATGGATAATTTTGAAAGCAATTTTCAATATTGAAGAACAAATGTATTTAGAAGGAGATTGAAATTGTAGGGTTATTTATCGTGGACTGATTTATCATAAACCCCTCTCAAATACTGAAAATAGTTATTCTAGAATAGGGAATAGTTTAACTAGTTACGGCAGATTCACAGATTGAAAGATTAAGGCATTTAAAGGATATTGCTCTTAGTCATTCTTCAGCATCCCTAAGAACAGGACAGAGTCTCCTCCCCATGCCTGGATCTCTACCAAGCACAGCACCATGTTTGGAAATGGGTTTCTCTGGGAGTTCTTGCATGGTAGAGATTTTCACAATGTTCCTTCCTACTTTGTGCTCCCTGCTTTTTGAGAGTTGTATTGATTCATAGAGAATTAGCAAAGGGGAATCAAACAAAAAGAAAAATCACTTGAAATTTCCAGAGATTTGTATCTAGGGTAGAGTTTAGAAGTCTCTCCAGAGATTTACAGAGGAAAAGTGTTATGGACTCAGGGTAAGCATAACATGGCATAGCATGACCAGTCTTCCATCTAGTGCCCCCAATCTTGGAAGAAGAATTTGCATTTTGAATTGTAGCAAAATCCTGACTGGTAGCACTTTCTCTTTCTTTCCTTTCTTTTCTTTCTTTCTTTCCTTTCTTCCTTCCTTCCTTCCTTCCTTCCTTCCTTCCTTCCTTCCTTCCTTCCTTTCTTTCTTTCTTTCTTTCTTTCTTTCTTTCTTTCTTTCTTTCTTTCTTTCTTTCTTTCTTTCTTTCTCTTAACATACTTGCTAGTTGGTAGGTAGTATTACCTGTCAAGTTGGTACTTAAGAGGCAGGCCTCTAGGCACACTTGTGAGAGGATGTCTCGCTGAAGTTTATTTTCTGATGTCTAGGAAGGTTTGTCTTGATTAAAAGGGAAAGATCCATTTTAATTATGAGCAGGACCCTGGACAGATGACCCTAGACTGTATGAAATGGAAAGAGTGAGCTGAGTACTGTCTGCATTCATGCATTGTTCTCTGCTCTTGACTGCGAACAGAGTGGAATTTGCTGCTTCGGATTCTGGCCACCGTGGCTTCCCTCCAATGATAGACACATCACCTGGAGTTGTGATGAATAAACCCATTCTTCCGTACGTTGCTTTTGTCAAGATAGCTGTAGCAACGGGAAAACAAACTAAATGCCGTTTTCCATTTTTCTTCCCGTATGAATCATTGTGGATATTTAAAGGGAAGTTTGTGAATGCTTTGTTAGGGACCCACATTGGTAGTATTAAAAACTCACTATTTTGTTTGGCTTATTCAATTTAAAAATTCCTTTTGACTAGACATCTATTCTCTGCATTGCTGTGCTATTTCATCCATGACTTGCACACCTATTTATCTTCCATCCCATTGAAAATGTTGCTATTTACCATCCTTGTTTGAGATATATATATATATATATATATATATATATATATATATATATATCATCAGAAGTGGGAAAAGCATCATCTGGTATGTGGTCGCAAGGTTTATTAACATCTCCAACAGCAAATTCACAGAGGATCTCTCAGTGAGCCTCCCATTTCCTACTCATTCCTTCACACAGGGTGGGGCATCTCCAGCACCCATGAAATCTGCCTTCAGTTCTTGAACAAGAAGAAGGAATGTGAGACCTTACAGAATTGATGTATGAAAGGATTAGGATGTCCAAGACATCAGGAGTGACATGTGGTGGGAATCTTGCCAAGTAATAAAACATTCACCTTTTAAGGCCGGCACTGAGCCCAGCCAGATCCACTAGCTGAATCCTTCATGGTTCAGAGTCTCTTCATTTGCTAACTTCCATTCCATCTTGCTCGTCGGTCTGATGGCTTCCAACCCTCCAACAACTGGACTAGAATCTCCCAGAGAGAGAGACAGAGAGAGAGAGAGAGAGAGAGAGAGAGAGAGAGAGAGAGAGAGAGAGAGAGAGAGGGAGAGAGAGAGAGAGAGAGAGAGGGAGAGAGAGAGAGAGAGAGAGAGAGAGGGAGAGAGAGAGAGAGACAGAGAGAGAGAGAGAGAGAGAGAGATTTGACCTAGTGAACCACCACTTTGGTCTTGGGGAGAAATAAAACTCCAGAGTCCTCACCCTTTTTCTGGAAAGTCAGAAAAGTCAGAATCATTTCTGGTAGGCTAGCACAGCATGTGGTGTGTGTGTGTGTGTGTGTGTGTGTGTGTGTGATGTGTGTGTGTGTTGTGTGTCTGTGTGTATGCATGTGTGACAGTGGGGAAGATCTTAGTACTTCTGCAGCCATCAGCTGTTGGAGTCAGACACAGTGAGCATTGATGCTTTCTTATATGATAATTCATGTTAGAATGAGACGTTTGGAGCCACGTAGAAGACAATATTGCTCATGTAGTCTATTTTAACCCAAATTATTTATTTCTTTTGCTTAATAATATTAAAACATGGAACAAGACTATTAAATATTAAATATAATAAAGGTTGTGATTTTTAGGTATTAGGTAGCTTCTTTAACAAGTTATCAAGTGATTCTGAAGCCAATGCACTGAGGCCCTCACTGGGACAAGCACAAAGAATTTACTCACACCTCAAATAAATCTGTACTTTCTATTGTGAAATGTCAATTATTCTGATTCACGAGGTAATTAGTAACACTACTCATTCAGAACTTTCACCTCAGCCACTCATTTTTCCAATACTTACCCAAGTGTTTGTAACTGTACCCAGCAGGCCAGAGCCCAAGAGAAGTAAATGATTGTTACTCAAGGGGGAACAACAAGTTCATAATTGATATAACATTATAATTCTTCATTGTGTGTTAAAGTTCCAACTAAACAAAGCCGCCTAAGAGAAAACCCAGGTTATTGAAATGTGGCTCGGTTCAGGGTCTTCAGTCCAAAAGGAGACCCAGAAATAGTTGGAAGCATCTGATTTATTGTTATGAAAAAAAAAGCAAAAACAAAATTCGCCACCTAGAATGAGATGAGGGGCATGGCAACATGTGAAAGCCTTTACAGAAATGCAAATATGTAGTTCTCAAATTTGCAAAGTGAATGAGGACTGGAGTTCTGAGTAGAGATCAAATTAGATATTAACATGGTGTGCATTATAATTAATGATAATGTATCTGGAGATTTGCTCAATTTATGTACTTATTTTGCTTGAGGTCTTAAGGATCAAGATTAAGGATCAAGGTTAAAATGAAATGACATCTGTTAGGAAGTATGTGGAAATATTTAGGAAAGTGTAAATGTTGCATAAAAGAGCAAATTCCTCAAATAATTCACAACTTTTACCCATTTATAAAGTCTTCCTATAAGCCCCGTGCTTTGTTTTTGTAAGTCTAAACTTTGCTTAAAATGACAGTTAGTTAAGAGCTTTGCAGTCTGTGATAGACATTTGGACTTGACGGAGCTCCTCCATGAGGCTGCCGGTGACTGAGGACAACAGTCTGCACACCCAGCACTACCATCTGCACACGTAGCGTGATCCCTGTGTTCACGTGCTCTAAGCAACAGCATTTGAGGCACAGTTTTTCAAAAGGCTCTGCTAGCACCTTATGTTTGCTCGCAGATTTTTCCCTTTCCCTTTCTTACCCCTTTGAAAGAGGATGAAATCACCAAAATAACATTTGCACCAAAGTGAAGTCTTTACATAGCGTAGTTAAACAGAGATTGGTGTGCTAGTCTCTGCCCTTTTCCCGTGTTTCACATTATTTACATAGGTGCACAACTGTTCATGCTTAAAGCTAGACAGTATTTTCTTCTTTCTTTCTCCTCAGCACGAAAGCGTTTCAAAACATGCATTTTCATACTTTTTATGCTTTCTCTCTATTAATATAATTTCATACACAGTCAAATAATTGCAGCCAGTCATTATATTGTAAGGTTTAAGAACTTGCTAAATTCTTGTTTTATTTTTCTCTCGTGCTCCATTTTTCTTTTCTTCCCCACTTCTTCCATTCCCTCAAGAAATATGACGAAGTGTCTAACATGTAGTAGAGGATTTAACAGATGACACAGTTCTCACTCTCAGTCCAGGTATAAGGAAGCAGCAGGCCCTTGCACCTCAGTGTGTGATGACCACTATCTGAGGGGCTGTCATGGTGAGGAGTGCGTGATGCATGGGGAGTGGAAGCACTGGGAATGACGACTCTTGCAGTCTTTTTTTTCATATTTTACTTTATTTATTTTGTTTATTATTATTATTATTTATTTTTCCATTCAAAAATTTACACTTCCTCCCCTCCTCCCATTCCTCTCCTGCTCCCCCACTTACCTTCCTCCCTCCCCTTCCCTCCTTAAGAGAGGGCAGGAAACCCTGCCCTGTGGGAAGTCTAAGGCCCTCCCCCCTACATCCAGGCCTAGGAAGCTTTGCATCCAAATATACTAGGGTCCTAAAAAGCCAGTACATGCAGTAAAAACAAGTCCCGGTGCCTTTATCAAAGGCTTCTCAGTCAGCCCCCATTGTCAGCCCCATCCAGAGAGTCCGGTTTGATCAGTCCCAGTCCAGCTGGATTTGGTGAGCTCCCATTAGAACAGGCACTCTGCCTCAGTGGGTGGACCAACCCGTAGCAGTCCTGACTTCCTTGCTTGTCTTCTCCCTCCTTCTGCCCTTCAACTGGACCTTGGGAGCTCAGTCCTTGCTCTGATGAGGGTCTCTGTCTCTATCTGACACTTGCAGTCTTGAAGAAGAGACCAACTGAGGTTTCTAGGAGAATTTCTCTTGCTACTTTATGACCATTTCATCTTTTGAAGACAAACTGCTCTTTACAGAAATTCCTAGTTTTGTGTCTTTCCCTCGACTGTCAGAAAAGACTGCTCACATACCTTTATCCACATGCTGTGGTCATCATTTGTTTATTTACCTGAAACGGCCACTGAGGAGTAGAGATTGTTCTGTTTCTGGTTATGGCTCCTCCGTATCCCCAATCCTTTCCTGACTCAGACCAGCTGTAGGCCCCAGACCATATCTCTGTGACTGAGACCGGTGGAAATCACAGGAAAACCCCAAGAGGCTCCCCTCTCTTCCCTTTGTCATCTGGGCCATTTCAGAGTGACATGTTCCTCTATATGCACACAATTCTCTCCACTTCAGTTCTGAGTTTTCACCTGAGTTCCCTTTCAGGTCTTGCCTTTCTTTTGGAATGTTTAAAAATACAATTTAGAGAGAGAAGCAATTGTTCAAAAATTTTGTTCTAAGTGGTAGACATGAATGACAAACAATTCTAGCTTCTTTTATTTTACTATCATTCCTGCTAATAACTATTCTATGCTAATAACCAGCACATGTCTGGTAAAACGTATATGAGGTAACATAGAAAGACAAGCGTGAAGCTGTTCTGCATTCTGCCAAGGCCCATACTGGACACCAGTAGCACGCACGACCTTTCTCTGCTTTGAGCACCTCAGTTGTTCAGGTTCCATATATATATGCAATATCTATTTGTATCCAGTCTATCCCTGACACAAACTTCAGGCCAGGTCTTGAGTTTACTTTATTATTCATTATTTGTTTTTCAAAATCAGTTTCTGACCCAAGTAAAAACATTCAAACAATATCAAAAAGAAGCCAAGACCCTGAAATGTCACCATAATCACACAATGGTAGACCGTAGAATGCTAATATTCTCACTTCATTCATTTTCAGGCCCCTCTTTTCTTTAATTGTTGCCACATACACATGTGTGTATTGTTACATACATATATATATACATATATGCACATATATTTCTAAATTCATAAATACATCATGCTTAATCTGTATAATGTCCCTAGTCTGTACATGTGTTCAGGGATGACCATTTAGTTGGATATCCAACTGGTGTGCATCTTTTGACATATTGACAATATCGAGTATTTTAGTTAAATGTTTAAGAAAACATGTATACTTGTTCATGTCTGTGTATGTGCATGTGGACACAAATGTTGGTGGAGGCTAGAAGAGGGTGTCCAATTACCCTAGGGCTCAAGTTATACCGGGTTGTGAGCCTCTGAATATGGGGTCTTTGCCAGAGCAATGTTTGCCCTTTACTGCTGAGTTAACAGTCGGTTTCTCTTACCCTCTACTTAAGTGTGCCTTTGTGAGCTGCCTTGAATTTTTCTGGAACAGTGTAGAGTAACACCAAATGACGGATAGATCTTTAATAGTGCTCTACAGTTTGCAAGGCACTTTTCACATTTTAACTCATTTAATCTTATAAACAAAGATGGACAAATTCTTCTGAAACAGTTATTTTTATTGTTGCCAATTTTTTTTGTTTGGCTATCATTTATTTTCATGCCAGTGTTTTAATTTCCTTGTTTGTTTATTCCCAAGCTCTGGTGCACTTGGAAAATAAACCTAAGTCGTGCTTCACAGTCTATGTTCCTATTCCTCTGAGTCATGTGAGATCGTTAGTAGCTACATCTTCAAATAAGGACAGCATGTGTGATACACAGTCCTTACTTGGGAGCCAAAAGTAAGAACTGCTTTCAAATTATAGTTCGCACCACAATGTTTTCATTCTGATGTGTAAGAAAATGTTTTATTAGGTTGTTCATGAGAAGGAAATCAAGTAAACATACCCCTACACCCATGCGCTTATTCTCACTGTGCGATTTTTCTAGGGCAATACAAGTTGTAGTGCTAAGTTTGGCTTTTGCAGCAAAACTGTGTCTAAACATACAACCTGCTATTTCTTTCAAAACAAATAAAGAGCAATACATGCCATTGCCTCTAGGGAAACTGAGGCCAATATCTGTTCAAAAGATGCCTGCCCCCCTTTTATTTGGACTCTGATTTTAAATAAAAAGCAAACATTGGTTGAAATTATAATTTCCAGTCACATGTGACAACTGAAAAAACAGAGCGTTGTTTTGTACTTAGATGACAGTAATTAGCACTACTAAAGTCATTTTGTACTGAATAGAGAGCCAGCACCTAGGCGTTATTCTGAAAGCTTCAGGCTCGGTGGAACTTGAGGTCTGTATTTAGAAGAGGCACCCCACTTACCCACCAGCTTTAGGGAGGGGTGACTAGGAGACCATGGCAGATGTTGTTCTTGGGCCTGGGTTGTAATGGAGGACAGTGTACCGAAACTAAATGATGTTTGATAGTTGGGTACCCAAAAGGCACTGCTTTATTAGAACAAACCACCACAATAAACATTAAATTAGCTGACTGAAATGTCCCCACTGTGTCACATAATATTTTGGATTACGTATTAGAGCTGGTAATCAGGCCTTTGGGTAATTCACCTTGTGACTGGGGAAATCTTGGCCTTGGAAATCCTGATGTATATCTAGAAGCAGCACATGCCTTTTACAGAGCTCATCAGTGAGTTTTAAATTACAGTAAATATTCAGTGTGGTTCACCAAATGCTTATTGCGTGCCCACCGTGTGGGAGCTATGAGGGTACAAGAGGGGTTGATGTAGTGATGGAGAATAATTGTAAAGATGCAGATTTATTTCAAACAGAAATTTTCTGAAACTTACTCATGTATTTAGAAAAAAGAGGAATCCTATTTTTGACTCCTTCCACCTACTCTCAGAATGGAAACGAGAGAATGGAGGCTGACTATTGTCAATAGTCTGGATTACAAAAACCTTGTTGCTAATTTCAGGTATACAGTTTTTAAAGACCCAAGAGAAATTGAGGATATCAATGTGTTAGTTACAAATGCAACTTTGTATCCTTTCATAGTTTCTGTTGTCCTTACTGTATTATTTGCACAAATACTTCAACACATGGAGAAAGAACGAAAAGTTTTGGAGAGGCTATTATATAAGATTTTCTGTGTGATGAAACCACACCCAATGGGCCGCACCCGGAGGAGCTTATGTATGTTATTAGGCTCAGGAATGTTAAGTGTGTGAGATTCAGTCCCTGCTGGGCAGTCATATGACGCAAACGATGACTCTTAAATGAAGCCATAATATATGGTTTAACTTCTTAACAGTTTGTGATGTCATTTTTATGTGGTAAGAAAAACAAATGCAGTCACATTTTAGATTTGAGCCTCCTGCAAGCCAGCATCAAGAGATTATGTACATCACTAACCCGAGAGCATCAGCACAGTGAGCTCCATGCCCGAAAATGACTGTGAGCACAAACCCCGCTCAAAAGTGTGACAGAACAGGAAGATAGTCCTCCTGATAAGTCACAGGCCCCGGAGGCTCTGAGCTGCCCTTTGAAGGAAGCAGAGCAACTTTAAGTATTTTCGACCTGAATGTTAATTCAAAAAAGCATGTTTGTGTAGGATCTGCTGATATTTATGCTTACTATGTAAAAGCCCAGAAATACAGTAGCCAAGACTAAAGACCTCTACAGCACGGACGGGCTCACTGTGAGCCTTGTCAGTTTGGTTGCTCACCTTCCTGGACTTAGGGGGAGCTGGGAGGACCTTGGACTTAACATAGTGAAGGGAACCCTGATGGCTCTTTGTCTTGGCGAGGGGTGAAGTGGGGGTATGGGTGGAAGGGAGGGAAGGAAAGGGGGAGGAGATGGAAATCTTTAATTAAAAAAAAGGAAAAAAATCCCTAGAAAAGAGAAAATTAGAGCGTCGATTATGTTGGGGTGAAAAGTATATTAAAGTGTTGGTTTCCAGTATTTACTTTCTTGAAATATGGCTTTGAGTCATTTTTGTGAGCTGTACCGATTCTACTTTATGCTTCCTATCATTTTTACCATGCACATAATTTAACAGTTTGTAATAGTTAAAACCACATGTGTTCACGGTCTCCTTTATTGTTGAAACAACCTTGCTCAAGGGAAGAGACTTTGAACTGAGGAACAGGTATGTATATTTTCTTTGAACAACGTGTATGACAACCAACTTAGCAGAAACAAACCTTTTGCTTGACTGGACAGCTTTGCTCTGGGTTTTGCTTGTCCGCTGAGGCAAATAAAGGCTGACAAGGAGGGCATTCCCAGCCAGTTAAAGACCAAGAGGGGAATAGAACAGGATTTCAGACAGCTATCAGAAAATTCCTCTCTTGCTTAACATTTTATGTTATATCCTATGTATTTATTAGAAACAAGTTAGATAAGTCTTAGCTCTGACTAACAGAATATGGTTGTCATTTCTCTCTACTTTCTAAGCATTTACAGGAGAAAAAGATCATCTGTAGTATGGTGGACTTTCTGGATATATAATCCATAAATTTGCTATTGGGGACATCACTACGGTGATAAAAATGATTAGCTTTACAAATAAAATAAGTGTTGTTATTTGTTGTCATTTTTACTATCTACTTAGGAATTTTAAACAGGCCTAAGAATTATTATTGAAAATTTTTCTGTAAATTTATATATTAGATAAACTCGTTGTTAGTGAATTCTGAATTCTGTTCATGAATTAGCCATCTGTTTTTGAGTACTTGCTATGTTCCTATGATGATCCTAGGTACTGGGCTTAAAGGCAATTGAATCAAATGCTTGTCAGAAAGGGTTTCCTGTCTCTCTTGACTGGTTCCCACACAAAATGATGTGAAGTATTAATTCATCCACTTACTAATTAAACAAATGTCAATTTGTCAAACATGTAGTAGGACTTTGGGTTGTTTAGGCACTGAGAAAAAAAGAGTGAACTGTTTTCACAGAATATACAATCCAGTAAGTTAGGGGAGGTTGAACTTTGGTTAATGAATTTCATTAATGAGAGCATGGTCAGAAATTCTGATATGTTTTCTAGAGTAAAAGAATATGGCTATATCAGAGCATATAAATAAATAATGAAACTATTATATAAATAAGAAAAGTCAACTCAGATATGGAAGGAGCACAGCAATGAGCTAATTAGATCAGGGAATCTGGAGGAAAAGGCACATAGTGGAAGGGCAGCTTCCAGAAATACCAGATGAGTGACAGAGCATGGGGCTGAGGAGAAGGACCCATGATGGGAGCAATAATCAACTGTCCCATGATTCTGTGAGGACACAGTTGGGGTGTATCTATCTGCATGTAGGTCATTGGTGACTAGAGTAGACTCTATCTGTATTGAGATTTTGGGGCCCAGTTCTGACTGTAGTGGATTGATAGTTAAACAAAAAAGAAGGAAGACAAAATCAAAGGAAACGCAGCCTTCCTTTGAGAGGTGTAGCGGTGATGGTTAGAGGGGCGTACACTGGAGGACGGCTAATCTCTCTGGTGCCTTTCATAGGAGGAAGAGGCTTGGATGTGTTTACATATTGAGAGGTCGGCGGACTCAGTTTATAGGAAGTTTATGCGTGCACCATAAAGAGGAGGGGAGAAGCTGGGCGGTGGTGGCACACGCCTTTAATCCCAGCACTCGGGAGGCAGAGGCAGGCGGATCTCTGTGAGTTCGAGACCAGCCTGGTCTACAAGAGCTAGCTCCAGGACAGGCTCTAAAGCTGCAGAGAAACCCTGTCTCGAAAAACCAAAAAAAAAAAAAAAAGAAAAAAAAAAGAGGAGGGGAGATTGGCACACATTCCTTTGCAATTTGAAGCAACGGAGGATTAGACTAGACTTCTGAGGAGGAACTACTTTTACAGAGAAAACAGCAAAGCCAGGTGACAGTGTATAAAATAGATTTGGTAGAAATAATCCCCCTATTTTGTTTGCTCTTAAAAATCTAGAATACCCAGTGTCTGAAAGAGGGTAGGGTAAAGATGAATCTGGGGTTTCTAGAAAGCAGGGGATGTTGAAATAGTCATCAGATGTCATGAGAGTGAACCAAAGGTCTGTGGAAGGCAGGCTATCTGACCCCCGTCTGGGCTTTTCTGTGGTTTACTCCTGTAGTGCTTGCTTCTATAAGGCCGGCCAAAGCAGGTAACAGGTCATTTTGAGTTGAGGTCTAAAGAAAGACTCACAGGTGAGAGTACAGTATATTGGGAAACAGTTGTAGAAATGATGGGGACTGGGAGAAGAGGATGGATTAAAAAGAAAGGGGAGAGAAGTGAAGACTGAGGAAGAACTGAGACACACTGAACCATCTAAAGAGCATCACAGAGAGCAACAGGGAGTTCAAGCCAGCCCAGTAACGGCAGGGCTTCTCATGCAAGGGTAACTGGTCAAACACTCCCCTGCTACAAGTCTCAGCACTTATGACCAAGTCATTGCTGGAAGTTGGGGCGTCTTCTGCCACCTCCCCGGAGACTCAGAGATTCCTTTGTCCTGGTGATGTATTAAGCTGCCAAGGAATCCCCCATGTGTTTCATCCCTGCTACTTGATATTTGGCGGCAACACAAACCAACGGAGCCTCCCACAGTCATTCTTCAAACTGCCAATGAGGTAGAGTGATTGAAAGGAACTTGAAAGTCTATAATACCACAAATAAACAAAATCGCTGTAGGCTTTGAGTCTGGTGCCTGAGCAGGGAGCAGGACCCGTACGGAAGGCCTCAGGATCTCCTGGACCGTTATTACCAGCATCTTCCTAGGTTGGCTCCTTCCCTTTGGACTTTCTACCTTTTAAAAATTCTACACTTATTGCCCCCATTATTTACCTTTAAGTCTCTGTTTACTTCTATTATCTCCTTGCTTGAGGAATCAGACATTATGTTTTCCTACTTACATGGGAGTGAAATGAGACATCATTTTACATTCCTTGGGTGGTGTCTACTGAATTTGGATTAGAAAATTTGAGGGTTTGGAGTATGCACTTAAGAGAGAAGCTCCCTCTGAGCACGAAAGTTCTGAATCTGTGTCCGCTACTGTACTTGGTTCTGTCCCCAGCAGCTTCATAGCCAGCAAACATCTGTGCCAGTGGTCTTATGTGTCAAGGTGAGATGATGAGCTATGCACACCTCGGGGGTATTTATAGGTTTCATTCGGTGTTGCTGCCTGACACTATGACCTGGTCTGGGTCTCCTCTTGCTTCCAGCCTTGTGTTTAAGGTACATCGACAACCTGTGAGGCCCTCCTGACCACCGACACAATTATGATTTACTCGTCCTAGCGTGCCATGTTCCATCATCTATAGAAATCTTTTCTGTTTACAGCCTCTGTGCTGTGTGTTTGTGTGTGTGTGTGTGTGTGTGTGTGTGTGTGTGTGTGTGTTGGGACATGGCGGTTGGAGCTTGCTTGCTCTTTTCTCTTTAGTGATGCAAAACTCAACAATTAAGAAAAAACTGACTTCTGAGCTTAGCAACTCCAAAAGTAAAAGAAAAGAAGACATCAAAACAGTAGATTTTTTTTTCATGCTTTGGGAACTCAATAAATAGACATTATGAGTAGACAGGTAAATTCTGAAAAACAGCCCCCTTTAACCCACAAGAAAAAACGCCAGTTTGAATACGAGATCGAGTTTGGAACATTTGGCATTATTTCCTTAAAGCACTTCAGTGGTGACTTTGTCTTTCACTCTCTGTGGGTAGACAGTGGTCACATCCCTGTTGGGCTCAGTCGCAGAGGAACTGTAACATTTACGCATAGTGCCCAGCAGGTAGGAAGGAATCCAGGAATATGCGGACCAAGTGAATGGTTGCTAGGGAGTAGAGGAGGCATAATTCGCTGCTGGGTTTATCCTAGTAAGCGCACATGGGAACTTCACAGAAGTGGTTTCAGGAGGGCGGTGCTGACTCCCCTTATCATCAAGTTTACTGAAGTGGGGCCAGCTCCCCGCCTCTTTCAGCTTTGCTGCCAAGGTTGGAGAGGGGTGGAGTGGCCTGGAAGACCATTGGGAGGGTGGGGACTTGCTTTCTTATAAAGATGCTTTGGACGACTGGCTCTGGAGCTTTCAGGAAGAAAAGAACTGGGGCCTGGTGGCAAAACAGCACAATAGAGCTCAAAGTTTGTTTTAGGGTAAGCTTGAAGTGTAATTAAAACATGGTATAAACCAAAGAAACGGAGAGAAACAACCAACAAAATTAATCTCATTGATCCCATCCCTTGGACTCCCTGCTCTGCCTGGGGCTGGCTTTGGCTCTGGCGCTTCAGAACCCAACTCTTGAGGGTGCCAGCGGCTCAGTAGCCAGTTCTCCTCTGCAAGTCTCAGATCAAACCTGTCCCATGGTAGAATCACTGTGAGAGACCTGGGAACAGATGCCTATGGACAAACGTGGTCCCATTCTGTGAGGTCGCAAATTTTTTAAGGGTAGCATGGCCTGGAAGGGTCTGGCGCAATCCGCAAGGCAGCTGGGGTTCCCAGAGCACCAACCTAGGGGAGTGAGCTCGCTCCGGGGCTGGCCCCAAGCACTGGTTCCAGGGAAAACGCCAGCACCCAGAAGGACCTTTCCTTCTCGGGGGCAGACAGGGAGGCGCTCCAAATCCGAGCAAGGTGTGAAGCCATGACCCTCCTTTAAAATCCAGAAAATAGGAGGCAGCGAGCAGCCTCTCTCGCTTTTTTTCCAGAAGCGCACCGCGCTTTTCTGCCGGTTTTGGACGACCCTGGAGGGAGGAGCAGGAGGGTGCTGGGGCGGGGTCGCAGAGCCATGGGGCGGGGACTGCCGCACGCGCGGAACGCCCCCAGCCGGGTGCACGCGCTTCCATTCAAAGCGGCCGGACTGTGCGGTCACTGCGGAGACGTGCCCACCGGCCCCAGCGCTGAGCCTGTCGGCCAGGGGTCCGCAGCCACCGCTCCGAGTCTCGGCCAGGACCATGCCGCGGCTGGAGGAGCGCTGGCCTCCAGGGATCCTGGCTCATCTGATCAGTGGCACCTGGTGCCTCCTCTGTGTCGCCGGACAGGTAGGGCAGCCTGAGGGTCTCCAGCCCTCCTGGACTCCCGTCCCCCCTCTGTTTTCCCCTAGCCTCTGCTGGAGCAGGAATGTTGCTTTGGGAAGCTCTCTCTCTCTCTCTCTCTCTCTCTCTTTTTTTTTTCCACTACGAAGTTCTGTCTGGAGGCTCAGCCTTCTCGGAAGCCTGGGACAGGTGGCGGAGGAGGATCGAAGCTAACGCGGGGGTTGGCGCCTAGTGCCAGCAGGCGGGGTCAAACTCTAGGCAGAACTTCCTGGGACCCTGTCCCGGCTTCTCGCCCGCGCCCAGGTCTTTCCTCCAGTTTGGCAGAGTAGGGCAAGAAGGGGGTGGCTGAGCTCCGGAGCTGTCATTTCCCGGGGAGCTAGCGACCAGCTTCCCCTCTGGGCTGTCCCGTGCTGAGTCCCCTTCTTTTACTTTCCTGGGAGAGGTTCAGAGGATGGCATACTCGTTCTCTATTCAGTTCCTCCAACACTCCATAAACATCTGGCATTGTCACCAGAGTCCGTTTGTGTCCAGAGAAGGCTATTTAAGGTGTGAAAAGTGCAAAACAGGTGGGCTTCCCAGTAGCTTGCCAGGGTGGGGATGTGGAGCAAGTGGCCTGACTGGTTGCAGGACGATTGGTTCTTGCCACACCCATTCTAAATCTTCCCACAGTTTTTGCCTGGCCGGGAAGAAGGTGGAAATTCTCAGGCTACCTAGAAGGGTCCTGCGAGTATCAAACACACAGTATTGCTGCAAGATCCTGAAGCATCTGCTTAGGAACTAGAGCAAAGGTCAAGGGAGGGTCCTGTCAAAGTGTGAACTTTGGGTTGCTTTGGAGAGTCAGGTAACTTTTAATTAACACTCGCCACTTGGGCAGCTTGTTTATAATTTCAACTACATAGATGTGATTTTCATAGGATTACTTTGGTAATTCTGGGAAAATGCCCAAATACTCTTGGCGGGAATTATCGCCAGATAGCCTCCCTTCCTCTGTTTTGATTATGGAGACTTGTCCAAATTGGGGGATTTCCTTCCTTTGCTTTTACTTATGTTTTGAAATTCGTTTTCATATCTTCATGTTAGCGGTCATTTTCTTGACAGAAGCAAGCTTTTGGAGAGAGAGTATTAGGTATGAATGCTCCTGAGAGGCCAAGAGCAGGCTGGGACTGAGGAACAAGGGCTCCCTGAGTCAGTAATAGAACTTTTCAGACACCCACCTAGGTTGTGGTAGAACATGCTAGAAACAATTGTGTTAGTTATAAGCTTGTTTTGCACCCACCGGCTTTGCTCCATGGAGGTTTTCTCAGCCATAGAGCCCAGATAGAATGACCTACCCACGGGCGTTCTTGTGGCCACGGACAAATCGCAGGTGGAGTACATATCAGCTTCCCAGAGGAGCTGGGCTTAACTGCTCCCAAGTGATTGCAATTTGTGCTAGACTGAAAGCCACAATGGGAAAATGTCCGGTCCTGAGGTGAGCAGTTCTCACAGAAGCCTGACTCCCAATCTACACATAGGGACTATGAAGAAGGCTTAGGCATAGGCACAGGAGTCTTGTCCTGAAGCTTCCAGTACTGACTCTGTCTTACTAGACGTCGTTTAAGGCTCTTTACTGTCCATTTCATCTTTGGTGCATTGGGGTCCTTGACCTGAGTTCTTCAAGGTATGCCAAGGACCAACAATACCAGGCAGATCCTCAAACCAAATCAAGATAGCCCCTCATTATCTTGTTCAAAAAGCTCACATGTGTAACATGAAGGAAGCCAGGCCTGCTTGTTTGGGTTTCTGTCCCACCCGGTCCCCTACAACTGTTTAGCCCCAAAGAAAATCACCCGCACACATGGATAGAAACTACCTCACTCTTGAGGTTTGGAGAAATTGTTTGCTAATACCAAGTCCAACGAAGGTGTTGAATAACCCATTAATGAATTTTCTTACACTTGTGGACTTTATTTTATTTATGTATTTATTTTTGTTTGTTTCAAAGGCTTTCTCACCTTGCCAACTCAAACCTGTTTAAAGTTATCCTGGGCTTTCTTGGTATTCAGAGCAAACTGATCTCCCAAACACCCTACCTGTTCTCCTTGTCCTGTATCACAACCGCTCTATCTTAGAAACATAGATTTGGAATTCCAGATGGGCTTCTGCTGTTCATCTCCTCAGAACAGCTCTCATAAGGAAGCTGACAGAGCTCAACACGAGTGGCTAGAGAGGAGTGTAAAGGGGAAAATGGGTCCTAGTATATCCTGGTAGAATGTGGATGCCTTTGAGACTCTTCTTGGATATAAACTAGAGTAGCTGCATTTAAAGCTTACCATCTTTCTTGAAGAGAATCCACATATAGACATTTTCTAATTACCTAGTAAAAAAGATCAGAAATGTGAGAATATTTAATATTAAATCAAGAAATCTGTCTCTAGCCAATAGCCAGTGTCATATTATTTGAACATTGTTTGTAATTTGCACAGTTCTTACAATTATAAAATTATATCACTTGCTGCATAAAAGAAGAGCCACGAGAGGTATCAGATCTTCCTTGAGTACAATGTAGCCACAGTAGAGAGAAGCCATCAAGACCTGCTTCCTAGTCAGGTCGCACTAATAGTACAAAAAACAATTTCAATAGATATGAGAATTGTTTGAAATTCCAACATTTCTTCTTTCTTCTCCTTTTCTTTCTGCTTTCAGGAATTATTTCTTTTTACTTCTGACTTTTATTGTATTTTGTAAGATCTCTTGGCTCACTCCTTAGGTTCCTGTGAAGCTGGTTATTTTACTGATTAGCCTCATTTCAGAAGCTGAACCCAACTCTGTACTGTTACCTAAATGGCTCCCACATAAGGACGAGCACAGCAGCATCCTTATCCTGCACATGCAAGAACAGTAAAGTGCTGTGTTGGGAAATACAGCCTGTTACTACTTCTTTAAAACAGCACGTTGTGGTAGTTCATTCAAGCAAAAGAACATTTTTATTCATGGAAATGTTCAAATGGTGTCCTTAGGAATTCAGTAGTGAAATGCATAGTCCCAAAAATGCTAGAAAGAGTTTGTGGCTGCTTGGATTCATTCTCAACTAAGGACCTTGAAGAAGACTTGCTTGTGTCTTATTCTGCAGTGTGCAATTGCTCTTGTTTTACTGTGCTTTTCCTTTTGTCGGAATAATGACAACTCTGCATTTTAAAAAAGAAACTCAGGGCTTTGAAAAAAAAAAGTTGCTACTTAACTGCTTTCCCCAAACAAGAAATCTTCTGAGTTCAGAGGCTACACCCCAGGCAGTATTTTTGTTTGTTTGGTATATCCTGAGATATGATTGGCACATAGTAAGCTGTTCATGTTTAAAATGTAAAACCTGGCAAGTTTTAACATAGGCACACTCTAATGACACCGTATTTACCAAATGTTTTCATGGCCTTTGAAAACGCCCCCTCTCATCCTTATTTGAAAAGCCAACATCATTAGGAAAATAGCAGTGTTTTGTTAGTATACATTACATCTTTTGAGTTGGTGGACTGATAGACTTCTAGCATTTATGTCTTGACTTTTTATTTTATTTTACTTGGGATAATTATTTTGAGATCATTCATGCTGTAGCATGTAGCAATAATGTTTTGCCTTTCATGCCTGGGTGTTTGTCTCACAATTTGTGGAATCTCTTTCCTTGGCTGTTGAAAATGAAGTTTCTCTGAGCATTTGTCCATGCATATTTGCAGAGACAGTTGGTTTCATTTGTCTCTTGATAAAAGTTAGTAGCTTAATGGTTACCTTGGCTCATAGGTAATGTCCAACTTTCTAAGAAACTAAGGTATCAAAATGTTATGACGGGGCTAGTCCCTCTTTATTCACAGTTTTGATTTCTGTAATTTTGGTACTTGTTGTCTGAAAATATTACATGGAAATTTTGAAATATAAACAAATCATAATTTCTAAAAATTTAAAATATTTATTATTATTATTATTATTATTATTATTATTTCTACTGATCTCTGATGTCACATGCATATTCAGGAAGCCACATTAGTATGGTCATTGTTTTCATGCACCCATTGATATCCAGAGGTGTATTGCCTGTGGGTGAAGGAAACAAATAGGGTATCATTTTGCACATTTTGCAGGGATACTTGGGAGTTGTATTTCGTCTGCATGCTCGCCAACTACTGGTAGCCTTTTAGCCCTACAATTAGTGATAACTCAGTCTTGGCTTTAATTTACAAATTTCTAATGATTAAAGATGCAGAGCATTTCCCGTTAGTTTATTTAGAACCCTTATGCTGTCAGGTGCCTCTTGAAAATGGAGATATATTCTGAAAAAATGCAACACTAAGCCATTTTATCAGTTTTTAAGAGGACCCACATAAACAGAGACCATGTCTTGTGACTAATTTTAAGGAACCACTGTCATGTTGGTAGTCACTGGAGTGTCATATGGCACATGAATAGAAACTTCAGCAAAGTTTCTGTTCAAGTTTTTTCATTATTAGGTTGTTAGTTTTCATATTGTTGACTGTACAGGCTTCTTTTTGTATTCTAGCCACAAGTCTTTATCAAATGTATGATTTAAATTTATTTTCTTATAAGTCTTTGGTGTGTCTGTTTTTCTAAATAACATCTGTGGATAGTGTTTAGTAACTTTTCCTTCTTTGTATGCATGACAAAAATATCCTACAAAGGCGACCTAAGGTTTACTCTGGGCTCACTGTTTTAGAGCAGTCCATCACAGCAGAGACTACAATGACAGGAGCATGGGGTGGCGGCCTACATTGTGTCCACAGTCAGGAAGCAGTGACATGAGCTCAACATTAGTACTCAACTTTCTTCCTCCTTATTTAGTTCAAGACCCCAGCCCATGGAACGCTGCTGCCCACATTCAGGGTGAGTCTTCCCAGCTCAGTTACACCACTCTGAAAATGCCCTACAGATAACAGATACTCCCAGAGGTATGTCTCCTACATGGTCATCAGTCACACCAAACTGACAAGATCACAGGGATATTTTGATGAAACTGGACCTACTTACTGAATTGTTTTAAAGGACACTTTGACTTTGCTCCTTTTAAAGTTGTATTTGTCTAGCTCAGAGGCACATGGTTTCACTTACAGAAGTCTAATAGCTTTAGGCTTTTATATAGTGTATGTTCCATTTGATGTTACAGTTCATATATGATACATATGGGTCTATGTTTGACTTTCACCTATGGATACACAACTGTAGTGCAACTTTTAAGAAGCATCACCCTTTCTCCATTGGAGTCTCCAAGTACCTTCATCAAAACCAGTATTCATACATGCCTGAGTCTATTTCAGATATTGTATTCCAGAGAACAGGGCCACCATCACGCTTCTAGGTTAGCAGCTCTCAACCTGTGGGTCACGATCCCTTTAGGGGTCGCATATCAGATATTTACATTATAATTCATAACAGGAGCATTATTATTGTGTGAAGTAGCAATGGAAATAGTTTTAGGGTTGGGATCACCACAATATGAGGAACATCATTAAAGTGTCACAATATCAGGAAGGTTGAGAACGACTCTTCTAGGCACTGTATTGCTATAGTTTTAATTTTTAAATTGTAATTTATTTTTGTGCAGTGTCAGTGATTGAGCCCAGGGCCTCCACACAAGACAGGCAGGTGCTCTGATCTGCACCCCTTTCATAAGAAGTCTTGAACTCAGAAGTTGAATTCTTTAATTCTGTCCTTTGTTTTCAAGGAATTTGCTCTGGCTATCCTGTGTGTATTTCATATCCATTCACCAGTTCTTAAAAAGAAAACTGCATGCAAAGAGTTGATTGGGAGTGTTTTAGTTTCTAGATCTATTCTGAGAGAATTACCAATTAACAACATCGAGTCTCATGTCCATGGATATTGTACATTCCTCTATGAGTTAGTTCTTCACAATATCAAGTCTCATGCACATGGATATTGTGCCCTCCTCTATGAGTTAGTTCTTCTAAGCACTACTTGATGATTTCCAGTGTACAGACATTACACAATTGGCTGGCTTTTCTTTCTCCTTCTCCCACCTTTCTCTGCTTTCCTCACTCTGTCCTTCTCCCCTTTCTCTTCTTCCTTCCCCACTCCTTCCTGTGATGGAGCTGTAACCCAGAGTCTTACAATTGGTGGGCAAGTGCTGCAGCATGGGCCTGTACTCTTAGTCTTGTGTATTTCTTCTTTGATCTATTTTAAATGGTGCTGCTCTTCAACTTTTCAGTTCCCACTTTCCCTTTTATGTTTGCAAAATATATAGTTGGTTTGAATATTGTTATTATAATCTGAAATGTTACTAAACTTATTTATTGGATGGGATGGATTTTTTTGTCATTTTCTACACAAATGGCCATGATACATGTAAATACCTTTTGCCAATTTATTTTTTCTTCTCTAAAACACTGTCTAATGTCCATCGTTCAAATTTGGACAGATAGAATAAAAATAGATATCCTTGCTTGTTCTTGATCTCTGGGGAAGAAATAGTGGTTTGCATAAAGTGTGATATTGGCTGTAGGTTTCTGTGGGACAATGGTCTGTACCCTGTCACTTGTATTTTAAATAAATGCTGATTGGCCAGTAGCCAGGCAGGAAGTATAGGTGGGGCAACCAGGCAGGAAGTAGAGGCAGGGAAACGAGAATTCTGGAAAGAGGGAAGTTTCAGTCTGCAGTCGTCATCCAGACACAGAGGAAGCCACATGACTGCCTCGCTGAAAAAGGTACCAAGCCATGTGGATAACACAGACAATTATTATGGGCTAATATAAGTTATAAGAGTTAATAATAAACCTGAGCTACTAGGCCAATAGTTTATAGTTAATGTAGACCTCTGTGTGTTTCTTTGGGACTTTACAATTGCGGGAACTTGGCAGGACAGAAAACACAGTCAATAGTAGGTTGTTTGTATTTGCACTCTATAGGTTGAGGTATTTAATTTTATTCTTTATATGATGAGAGCTCTGAAATCAAAAATGAGGTTAAAGATGGATGTCATAGTATATGCTAACAATTGTTACACTTAGGAGTCTGAGATACTGGTCAGCCTTGACTTCAGAGCAAAACTGATTCTCAAAGTGGAAAAAAATTGAAGGAAAATGGAAAGAAAGAAAAGAAAAGAAAAACCACCAACAAAAATGGATGCTAGGTTTTCTCAAATGTGTTTCCTGTATCTAAATATCATATGATAAATGATAATTATATAAATTTTATAATATTTGTTAGTACAGTGATTTATAGTCACTGTAACTTTTGGTTGTTAAACCCTACTTTTTCATTCCTGAGATAAAGTCAATATGAACTGGTTATTAATGCTGTCTAGAGAACAGATCTTATGTGTGTGTGTGTGTGTGTGTGTGTGTGTGTGTATGTGTATATACATATGTGTATACATGTATATATGTGTGTATATCTGTACATATGTATGTGTGTGTTTATTAGACTGTACTGTTATCTTACTGAGTTGGAGACCAAATAGTCCAGCAGTTGCTCCCAGCATGCTGGAGAGACAGAGAATCCAGTCGAGAAGAACAGAATGCCTGTGAGCTCCCTGGTTAGATTCATGGAAGAGCTGAAGAAGCTGGAATCTGATGTAGTACCAAGAGACACAATTGTTCAGGAAGCCTAAGGCTTGTACATGCTGGCTGGATTATTTTTCTACTTTTATTTCATATGGTTCCACAATCTACCATTTAGGGTGGGTTTTTCCTTTCCAGTTACTGTCCCACTTGGCAATCCTCTCTGGAAACTTCCTGACAAATACAATCTAAAGTGTTTGACTCCACATCCTCTAGGTATCTTAAAGGCCAGTCAGGTTGACAGTCAAGACTAACATTGTAATATTAGTATTTTTCTTTAAGGTGTTTTTAAGGCTCTGGAGAGATGACTTAGCTGTTAAGAGTATTTGCTGCTATTGCTGAGGATCCTAGTTCAGTTCCCAGCACCCATATCACTCCAGTCTCAGGTGATTTGATACCCTCTCCTGGCCTCCTTGTAGACTTTGCACATGCTACACACAAGTACATACAGACCAAACACCCACACACATTAAGATAAAAAATTAAAATATTACTGATTCAATTTATTAAACTTTGTTTAGATTTTTGTATCTATGTCCATGGATGACATTTTTCATTTTTATCTTTAAATTAAATTAATTCAGATTTTTTTCTTCTGGTTTTTGTATCAGAGCAATGCTGGCCTCATTAAATATTAAGGGAATGATTTCTGATTTTCAATGTTCTGGATAAACTTGTGTTTGAGCATTTCCTCATATGTTTGGAAATTCAACCTTAAACCATCTGGATCTAGAGTTTGTTTTGTGAGAAAATTCCTAACTGAAATTTAGTTCCTTGAGATGACATGCCATTCAGATAATCTGTGTCATCTCAGGTTAGGTGGTTTGTCTTTCCCAGTTCCTAATTTCATGTAAGTTGTTTAATGATTTGACATAAAGTGGTACATAATATCCTACTACCAAGTGTAATACTATTGAGATTATAGTTAGATGGTAGTATCAAGCCTGATATTGATAATGATTTTGTTTTTTTTCCTGGCCAATAGGCTCAGTAGGTTTTCAATTTTATTAAGGCATATTTTTATGTATATGGATGTTTGACTGCACATATGTATGGGTAACATAGTCATGCCTGATATCCACAGAGACCAGAAGAGGATGCTGAATCCCCTGGAGCTGGAGTCAGCCGACAGTCCTTAATGACCACGTGGGTGCTGGAACTCAACTTGGGTTCTCTCCTCTGCCAGAACAGCATTTCATCTCTAAGCCATCTCTCAGGCCCCAGATTCAGACCTTTGTGTTGTGAACTTTCTTTCTTGTTGATTTTCCCCTCTTTTTCACTGACTTACTTTATCTTTATTAACTCTTAAAAACTCTATTGTGCACTTTTGTCCCATTTTTCTAGATTTTCAGTGCTATCACTTGGCACCTCACTGGGATTTTTTTTAGAACCAAGGACTCAGTAGTACACATTTCCATCCTCAAGATCAGAGTGACACAGACAAATATTTTGAGTTTCTTCAGCTTGAAATAGTCTCTTATTTTCCTTCTTTCCTGTCACACTGACATTGAGAAATATATTGTGAAGCTGCTAAATACTGGGGATTTTCTAAATATCTCCGTGTTGCCAATTTCTAATGTAACTCATTTTGTAATTTGAATTATAATGTATTGGCACTTATCTTAAGGGTTAGAAAAATTGTCATTCTTTTTATTATTTAATTAGTTAATTCATTATTTTTTCCCAGCCTGAGCAGTTTTCCCTCCCTCCTCTCCTCTCAGTCCCTCCCACAAACCCCCATCCACTCCTCCCCTTTTCTCTTCAGGAAAGGACAGATCTAACATGCATATCAGCCAGCATGGCAGAGCAAGTTGCAATAAGACTAGGTACTTACTTTTATTAAGGCTGGACAAGGCAACTCAATAAGAGGAAAGGATCCCCAAAGCAGGTAACAGAATCAGAGACAGCCTGAAATTTTTAAAAATTTTATTATTTTGATTTTTCTACATTCCAACCACAGTCTCCTCTTCCACCTTTCATCCCTCCCCTCTCTTACCACCCCTCTCTTCCTGATCCGCTCCTTCATTTCCCTTCAGAAAACAGCAAGTCTCCCGTTATATCAACCAAATAAGGTATATCAAGTTACAATAAGACTAGGTACCTACCCTTGTGTTAAGACTGGACAAGGCAACCCAACATGAAGAGTAGGCTCCCAAAAACCAGCAAAAGAGTCAGAGATGGCTCCTTCTCCCAGTGCTAGGCATCCCATAACAGTACCAAACTACAAAACTATAACATGTGTGGAGGGCCTAGGTCAGTCCATGAAAGCTCTCTGATTGGCAGTTCAGTCTCTGTGAGCACCTCTGAGCCGAGCGAGGTAGGTTGATTCTCGGGGTTTTTTTTGTTTTTGTTTTTGTTTTTTGTTTTTTTTGTTTTTTTTTTTTTTTTTTTGTGTGTGTGTGTGGTGTCCTCAGCCCCTCTGGCTCCTACAATTCTTCCTCCTCTTCCATAGTAGTCCCCGAGCTCTGCCTGATGTTAAACTATGGGTCTCTGCATCTGTTTCCATCAGTTGCTGGATGAAGCCTCTCTGATGACAATTGGGCAATGCACCCATCTATGAGTATAGCAGAATATTGTTAGGCATCATTTTGTTGACTTTTTTATTGCCAATGATGCTTGGTTCTAACCCATGTCTTTGGGATGTCAGATCTTTGGGTCTTGGTCCTCCAGGCAGTGTTAGAGTTGGGCCTCCCATCACAGTATGGGTCCCAAGCTGGACCAATCATTGATTTGCCACTCCCATAATTTCTACACCACCTTTACCCCAGCTCATCTTGTAGACAGGACAAATTGTAGGTCAAAGGTTATGTGGCTGTGTTTGGGTCAGAATCCCTCCCTTGGAGCTCTTGCCTGGTTACAGGGGATGGCTGGTTCAAGCTCTGTCTCCCTCATTGCTAGGAGCGTTAGCTAGGGTCATCCTCTTAGATTCTTGGTAATTTCTATTGCACTAGGTTTGTAGCTTGTCCCAGAGATGACCCTTAATTCCTGTTGTCTCTTCATTGTTCCTCAACCTGATCCCTTCTGTGTGCATGACCACCCTCAATCCAGACCCTCCCCCTATTCACCTGTGGAGTCTATTCTATTTCCCTTTCATAATGAGATTTATGTGTTACCCCCTTGAGCCCTTCTCATTACTTAGCTTCTCTAGGTCTATGGATTGTAGCATGTCTGTCCTTTACTTTACAACTAATGTCTACTTATGAGGGAGTACATACAACGTTTATCTTTCTGGGTCTGGGTTATCTCACTCAGGGTGATCTTTTCTAGTTCTATTCATTTGCTAGCAAATTTCCTGAATTCATTGATTGAACAGCTGAGTAATACGTCATTGTGTAAATTCACGACGTTTTCTTTATCTATTCTTTGGATGGAAATCTAGCTTGTTTCTATTTTCTGGCTATTAAAAATAAAGCTGCTATGAACTTTAAGTTGAGCAAGTGTCCCTGAAATATGGTAGAGTGTTCTTTGAGTATATGCCCAGGAGTGGTATAGCTGGGTCTCGAGGTAGACTAATTCTCATTTTTTCTGAGAAACTACTATATTGATTTCAAAAGTAGCTGTATAAGTTTGCACTTCCACTAGCAATGGAGGAGTTTTCCCTTTGTTCCACATCTTCTCCATCATAAACTGTCACTTGTGTTTTTAATCTTAGCCCTTCTGACAGGTCTAAGTTGGAATTTTAGTTTTGATTTGCATTTCCCTGGTGGCTAATTATATTGAACATTTCTTTATGTGTTTCTCAGCCATTTGAGATTTTTCTGTTGAGAATTCTCTGTTAAATATGTACACCGTATTTTAACTGGATTATTTGGTTTGTTGCTATTTAGTTTTTTGAATTCTTTACATATATTAGAAATCAGCCCTCTGACAGATGTGGGATTGGTGGAAACCTTTTCCCACTCTGTAGGCTGCCATTTTGTCCTTTTGACAATGTCTTTTGCCTTAAAGAAGTCTTTCAGTTTCATAGGGTCCCACTTATTAATTTTTGATCTTAGTAATTGCACGATTGGTGTTCTATTAAGAAAGTTGTCTCCTGTGCCATTGCATTCAGGGATGTTTCCCACGTTCTCTTCTATCAGGTTCAGCTTTTCTGGATTTATATTGAGGTCTTTGATCCACCTGGATTTGAGTTATATGCATTTGATATAAATGGATCTATTTGCATTCTTCTACATAGTGGCATCCAGTTCATCCATTTGTTGAAGATACTGTCTTTTGTTACAAATTGCCAGTCTTAACAAATGTGAACTTGGAAAGAATTAACAGTTTTACAATGTTACACTTTTCCCTTGTGAGTTTGCCTTGCGTAGATGGCCTGTAAACATCAATTAAGTCAACCTAGCTGATAGCACTGTTTCAATATTTTATATGGTTTCTGGTTTTCTATATTTATTGTATCAATTGTGAGAGATATATAGTGAAGATTTTACCTATCATGTGTTCAGTTATTTTTTCCTTTATTTATTTTGAAACTTTGGTATTAATATGTAAGTGTTAAATAATACTATCTTAGCCTGGCAAATGGCACTTTTTATTTCTGCTAAATAACATTTCCTATTCCTAGTAACATGTGCTTTAGAATGTACTTTGTCCTTGCTAATATTAGATGACCAATTTAAGCCTTTAAGGTTTTAACATGTTATTTCATAGTTATTATAGTCTGATATGAATGTGATTTCTTGGTGTGTTTTATTAAATTCCAGTATTATGGAATTATAGAAGCCATTTTTTATCATTCTTTCATTGTCTTATCACACTAAAGTCAGTGGCAGCGTGCATAGATTGTAATCATCACAGTCTCTAAGTAGTTGACCATTCTATTTTCTAGTACATATTTAAGCTTTCTTATTTTAATCTATTGACTTGCAATTCACATACCATTTCAAATGCATAATCCAATGGGTTCTATTAGCTTTACAGATAAGTGCAATCATTACCAAGTTTAAATTTATACCCTTTTGGTACCTCAGAATCGCTGCAAAGCATATCAATACCTACTTATGAAAAAAAAAGAAACAAATTCTTTTGTATGCTAGCCAAAACATTTTTTTTAAAAGGACTCTGTATCCTTTCGGTACTATCCCATGTTACTGTTCTGTTGTTGTGAAGAGACACAATAACCAATGTTACTCCCTTAAAAAATATTTCACTGGGGACTTGCTTACAGTTACAGAAAGTTAGCCCAGGGGAAGGGGCAAAAAAAAAAAAAAAATAAAAAAAAATAAAAAAAAAAGAAAGTTAGCCCATTGTCATCATGGTGAGGCGTGTGGCAGACAAGATGCTGGAGAAATGGTTGAGCATTCTACATCTTAATTCACAGGCAGCAGGAAGAGAGCAGCGAGAGGTGGCCTCAAAGCCCATTCCCAGTGACACACCTCCAGCAAAGCCAGAACTCCTAATTCTTTCCAAACAGTTCATCAACTGGGGACGAAGAATGCAAATATATGAGCCTGCAGGGGCCATTTTCATTCAAACTGCCACACCTTGTAACTCTCCTTTCGCTGTAGTCTTAAATAACACGAATCCATCTTCTTTATTGACTCTGGGTTTTCCTATAAGAGGTATCTTCTAATATATGGACTTTTGATTTGCCTTCTACTTTCTATACTGCGTCCAAGATTCATCTGAGTTGTGGCATATTTAGGTAGATTATTCCTTTTCATGGTTAAATAGCATCCCATCTATTCAACATAGACCACTTTGTTTATTGATAGACATCGTACTTTGCTTCACTTTTTGGGAATTTTCAATAATGATGCTATATACACTCACATATTATTGTGTGACTATGAATCCACTTCTCCTTGGTGCATACTGTGTTTAACATCTGAAGAACTCTCAGAGTTGCTATTTACATATTCTTGCCAGCCATGCACGGTAGTGCCAGTTTCTATACTTCTTCACCAACCTTGATGTTATCTTGTTGCCGTCACAGCCATTCTAAAAGGTTTGGATAAATACCTCATGAGTGGTTTCTCCATTTGTATTTCTCTGACTTCCAAAGTTTAGCATCTTTTCATTTACAACTTAATTTAAGATTGCAGTCACTAGTCACCATAGCTCTCTGTTATGTAGCTGCCACTCTCTCTCCTTTATTACTGTGAAGTTGTCCTTTACTCCATACCTGGCTGTTTTCTGCACAGAGCTGTAGGAGGAAGACTCCCTCTGTGTTTTGTTTAGTCAAATCCCCTATGCAAACTCCAGTGAAGAAATGGAGTAAATGTAAAAGTAAATGTAAAAATGTGAATTATTTTTGTATTTGGAAAATCATTCTGTTTTCTCACTTGCTGTTTCTTTCCTATTGCACACAGCCCCGAGTTGGAAATAATCTATTCCCTGACCCTACTCTCCCGACCACCCTCCTAGATCGTATTTCTTGTACTGTTGTTAGGTGGCCAGTGCCCTTTTCTATCTGACTCCGGTGTCTTCAGGAAATTGTGTTGTTGTGATCTGTGGGATCGTCTAGAACTTACTCCATGTCTGGTATTCTAAAGCTGTCAAATGTTTTCCTCCAAGGGTGGCATAGAAAACGTCTCGTGTTTGTGGACCTGTCTGTAACCTGGCCCCTCACGTGTAGCACTGTAGCTGATCTGCAGACTCAGTGAGAAACAGATGAGTGAGGGTAGCCATGCTTCCGTCGGCTATTTGCAGAAGGTGTGATGGGCTGGAATTGGTGTTTTGACCACTGTGCTAATGCTTCATGATGCTAGGCCCTGGGGTTGGTTATTTAAGTTGGTCGTGCTGTGTAATTTTGGCCTTCAGTGGATCTGCGTCACTTAGCTCGGAGAATGTTGACTCTCACAGAGTTTTTTAGAATTTCTTCCTAATGACTTACACACTTGCCTTTTGTGAGATACCTACAAGTTACTGTTCTCCTGGACTTCACACCCGTCCATTACAGTCATTTCTCCTCTCTTTATTTCTTTCATGTTCTGCGATGGTTACATTTTCTAAAATAATTTCTTGGTTTTGTTTTCAGACAATGATTCTTATAAAGACCCTCTGCCAACATGCCCTTTCTCGTAGCACCGGGTACCTCCAAGTGCAAAAACCTTCCTCAGTCCCAATAGGCCAAGTGGGCCTGTCTTCCTTCCCTCCGGCTTCTCCAGAGACACAGTTCCACTGGTCAGTAACAGTTCCCCACCAAGTTTTCCTTCTCCAAAAATTTATTGGCGCCTTTTGTCTGCTGTTGTCTTCTTTCCAGTTCTCTTGTCATCTTTATTTATTTACTGTTATTTTAGCAGACATCTGGGAGAGAATGGAGAAAATAGAGTGTTCAACCTGCTGTGTTTAATGGGAAATCAGCGCTATTTATTTTCTTTCATTATTCCTATTTTTTTGAGGGGTTTTTCGAGACAGGGTTTCCCTGTAGTTTCTAGAGCCTGTCCTGGAGCTAGCTCTTGTAGACCAGGCTGTCCAAACCCCAAGGGCTCATTCTGGTAGGATGAACACTCTCAGATACTGAAGTTCTTTAGTACCATCTAGCATTATCAATATGATAAAACAAAACAAACAGTAAAACCAAACCAAAATAAAGACAAAAATCAAACCTGGGGTTGAGGCCAGGTAGAGGAATAGGGTTTATTTCTGGATTTGAGAACCTCAATACAGCAGATAGAGTCAGAATATTTTTTTTCCAGAGCATGGAATCTTGCTTACTGATGGTTTTCTGGTGGCCAAACACGATACTAGATCTTTTCTTCATCCCTACCTTCTTGTTTCAAAAGTTCTCACATCTTTAGCAATTGTTTATTTCCCATTTTCTGCTGAAAGAAACACAGCCTTAACCTATGTGTTGAGAAATGAAGCATAGATTTTTTTTATTGTTTTACCAAGTTTGATGTTCCTATTTGGACACAGTTTTATGAGAGAATGTGATATTAACATAATGTAAAAATTTGGCCTTGAGATATCATATATGTATTAAAATTCAGTCTTCAAGTTGTGATTGTTATTTAGGCCTTTTTTTTGTATTTTTGGTGAATGACGGAGATGAGGCAAAATGAACGGAGAGATGGTTTTAAATTGTTATTGATTCCATGTCAATTTTAACCCTTCATTTTGCACTGGGATGAAATATAACTGGAGATCTGTGTTTTTGTGGTAGTGGGGTGGTAACATGGGCCAACATATTTCTTTTATATTATGCTCATGATATTGGATCTGTATGGAGAGAAGAAGTGCAGGGGTTCTCAAACTTCCTAACTCTGTACCCTTTAGTACATACAGTTCCTCATGTTGTGGTGACCCCAACCATAAAATTATATTCGTTGCTACTCCATAGCAGTAATTTTGCTACTGTTTTGAATTGTGTTGTAAATATCTGTGTTTTGGTTTTGCAATGGTCTTAGGCAACCCCCGTGAAAGCATCATTTGATCACCAAAGAAGTCTTGACCTGCAGGTCAAGAACCACTACTTTAATGACTTATTTACTCTTGTGATCACAAACTTCAGTGCTCCTAAGTAATTTCTGCTACATTGCACAATCCACAGGTCACTAATGGCTGGTGCTGGGTAACTAAAATCTGCGAAATAGCCTTTGCATTTACTGTGTTAAATTTTGTGTGTGTGTGTGTGTGCGTGCGTGTGTGTGTGTGTGTGTGTGTGTGTGTGTGTGTGTGTGTGTGTAGATCAGAGGTCTTGGAGGAGTCTACCCTCCTTACATTATGTGGACTCTGGGACAAAACTTAAGTTATGAGGCTTGATGGCAAACACCTCCATCTACTGAGCTATCTCCCCATTTTATTGCTGGGGACTCATTCTCAATGACTATGATTCAATAGAGCTAGGCAGACCTAGGAATCTGCCTCTGTTACAAGTGCCACCCCCACCACTTCCTCACCCACCTTCCCGGAGAGCATTCACACACGGTTGGACCCAGAGGGCACATTTGGAGAAACACTCATCCGATCTGTCTTCCCTACAGACAAGAGAAATAATGTCTTAGGAAGTTGAGTGACTTGTTCTCAGTTTGGTAGTGGGAGGGGTGGGCGAGGGCCAGCATGTCTCATAACTGTGCAGTGAATTTCTCCCCTTCAGCCTACACTATTATTTTAGTGTCTAGTTACATCATGAACTAAAGATACGAACCACCAGCTTAATGTTTCTTTATTTGTAGTAACCTCTGTTTTTCATAAATGGTTTTCAGATGTTTGGGAATAGCTTCAGCTCAAGCCACTCTGTAGCAGGGGGCTGAGCTGGGAAAGGGAGAGGAAAGCCTTCTGCCCTGTGCCACCCTCATGTGACCTGCTGGAAACAGGCTTCTGTGTATTTCCCCCTGAGGCACCGTGTCTTGGAAGATTAGCAGATACTGATTTAGAAAAGCATCCCAAGCGTCCAGGAACCCGACATGTGATGAAATGGTACGTGCCGCTGAACACCTTCTCCCCACGTGGTGACTTAGCAACTGTTGGTGGATTCTTGGAGGCCAGGAAGGAAATGTTTTGTGTGCCATTATTTAGGATGGTCTCAGCTCTACCACAAGCCAGCCAAACAAATTACGCACATGTTCCACAGGTTGTCACAGGTTGTCACAGGTTGCAAGTACATGGAAAGACATTTTAAGGACTGTTAATAGTCGCTGTTAAATTCATGTACATTATATGAAAACTGATCACTGTGAGTATTCTGTGAGGATTCAAGGTTGCTTGTTATGAGGTACTTTTGTTGAGATTTGGAAATTTCCTTCTGATTCTCTATATCTGCCAGGAGAGGCTAGCCACTGGGCAGCATGGTAGCTGACCACCACAAACGCGAGGTAACTTCCCTGGGGCCACAGGTGGGTGCATAGTGTTGGGACAAGACTCTGAAATCCATGCTGATGGAAGCTCCATCTCAGCTCACAGGTGACAGGCTCCAGGGTAGGGAGAGGACATACGGGTCTAGATAGGCACACAACTCAGAGGCCATGGCTATTGCTCTGCTCACAGTTTATTGCCCAAACCAAGCTCACGAGGGTGCTAACTATCATGTTATCTCAAGAACATTACTTTCTCGTTTTGGTTCCATTTGCCTTAGCTTTTTCAAGACTTCCAGGGTGTGGTCTAAATAATTCTCCCCAATGTGTGTACTTTAGAATAAATGACCCGACACTACTGTACAAGCATTTAAAATGAACCTTGACATACTCATTAATTAAAAATTTATACAATTTGAAACTTATGTCACAACCATTCTTTTTTTATTTAACTATTTGTTTTGGAAGCTCAAGGACAATTTTATTAGAGTTTGAAAGACCTCCAACCCCAGGGCAGGCATGCTATAAATCTCTACAGCTTCCTGGAGGAGGAGAATGGGAGAGAGAAGGAAAGGAGCCATGACAATTAAGTTGCCTGCTTGGAGCCCACCACCTGGCAGCAGGCAGTGGCATGGCAGGAAGGAGGCCTTTAGAGGAAAGGTAAGATAGCCCAGTATATCAGGAAAGTATGCTGAGGTCCTAGCCAGCATTCAAAAGAAAGAGATGCATAAGAAAAAGGGAAAGGAAAAGTTGCAACTTAGACTCAGAAAGGACTTGGCTCTGCAGTGACTGTGTTAGGAGGGTGGGCAGGAACTCTGTGAAGGGAAAGTACAGCATCCCATTAAAGGAATGGTTGATTATGAAATCAGTCATGTCTTCCTGAGGAGTGGTCCCTTAGTCCAGTCATTGGCCCTGGTCAGCTGGAAAGTTTGGTCTCTACCCAGGTCAGAGAGTGTAGTCTATTGGTCAGGACCTTTCCCTCAATGAACCTTTACTGCTGCCCTAACATGCCCTCTCTGAAGAGGTTACACTAAGGTAATTTAAGAACCAGGTCAGAGATCGGGGTCCCAGATACTTTGGTTATCACTGGCTTTTGGCAAGGATAAGGATGCGGAGAGGCTAAGGACATTTCTGGCTTTTAGCCAATAAAGAAACTGGTTGCTTGGAGGGAGTATATGTTGTCCTACACTGTCTAGCCAGTTTCTACCTTTTGTTTTTATTACTCTGTTCTCTCAAGTGGTAACCCAGCCATTATAAGTTTCTTCAACAGTCCAAGGGATTATAAGCTGCCATTATAAGTTTCTTCAACAGTCCGAGGGATCATAGTCCCAGAAATTAAGCTTGAGTTTGTATGATGAGTTGTTTAGAAAGCTGTTTCTCATGAGTGATTTCTTCTTGATAAGGAAAACGTTGCTCAGATATAGGACATCATGGCCCTGGCTCAATTCAGCACTGCGGTGCCTATAATAATAAGCAGCCAAGAGAGGCAGGCTTATTATTGCTTTAACCTAAAATTAAATGATGGCTAAATTTCTTTTTTTTTCTCTCTTGAAACTAGCTGGGAGAGACTTACTTTATAATGTGATTCTAAGCCCTCCAACAACTAAAACAAATGACTGAGGATAGATTCTGGGCTTTTCACTCTGGAGACCCTCCTCGGAAACCAAAAGGACAAAGGAGAAGGAGCCCACTGGGTGGATGCCCTGTGAGCCTGTCAAGATATGTGACCTTCGACTTCGATATTTAAGCAATAGCCTGTATTTAGCCTCTTTTCCTGCTTAGGGCATGAAATGCTCAGAGCTCTCTTCCTTGACTTCTTGCTCATAGCTTCCCTTGCACCAGTCAAGGCTTTCCTTTGTGTCCTACAACCAGAAGTTATACAAACAAAATCATGGATGTCCAGTGTAAGAGTGCAACACCTGGCACTCTATTTGCATTGAAGAGGTCATATATTGGCTAGCACCAATAGTTCTTTAACTATTCTCAAAAGCTTATTCAGGGATATTAAGTACCCATCTTAACCACCCATCTGCAGGACATTCATTGCCTTGCAAAGTTGAAATTATATCCACTGACCATTTCTCTATGCTCTTCTCCCAGTTCCTGGCAACTTTCATTATCTTTTCTCTGTCCCCAAACTTGCTTTCTGAGGTTCGTTATATAAGAAGAATAATACAGTATTTTTTATTGTGTGACTAGCTTCTTTGCTTAATATTATGCCTACAAGTTTCATGCATGTTACAGCTTCACTGTAAAAGAGGTAGACCAAGTGTTTATTAACACTGTACTCTTGGAACTCAACCTAAGAAAAAGAGACCTTCAGTTGGGCCACATCTTATAATAAATGTTGGTAAGTTACTCTGTGAGTCTTTATCTACATGTTTATATTTCTAGATCCTTCCATCTTCTCTTGTTTATTTTTGTGGCTTTATTTAGAGGTTTTCTATGTTGGTAGGGCTTGCTTCACTTTTCTTTGTTTTTGTAGTTAGTTACTATTGCTGGGACGAAGCACCACGACCAAATTAACTTGGAGAGGAAAGGAGTTACTTCATGAGCAGTTTCACATAACAGTTCATTTTCAGAAACAGAGAGAGCAGGAACTCAAGCAGGCCTGAAACCTGGAGGCAGGAGCCATGGAGGGGTGCTGCTTACTGACTTCCGCCTTGTGGCTTGCTCAGCCTGATTTCTTATAGAACCCAGGACTACCAGGCCAGGAATGGCATCACCTACAATGGGCTAGGCACTCTCCCATTAGTCAATAATTAAGAAAGTGCCTTATAGGTTTGTCTATAGCCTGATTTTTAAGAATGCATTTTCTTAACTGAGGTTCCCTCTTCTAAGATGGCTTTAACTTGTTTGAGGTTGACATAAAACTATCCAGCATGTTTGTGTGTTTGCCTTAATAATGAGTTGGGAAGTTTCTTTTTTAGTTATCTTTTCAAGTAAGGGATCCCATTTTGCTTATTTATTATTGTTCAAGAAAATGTCTTGCTATGTAACCCAAGCTGGTCTGGCCCTTGAACTTGTCCAACCCGAGGCTCTGTATGCTGAAATCTCAGATTTGCACCATATTCTCAGCTAGCTTTCCTTCTGATGGTTTAAGTATTCTACAACTTGGTGAGGCTCCTACTTTGGACCTATTAAGCATCTTTTGATCTTTTGAATTTCCTGGACCTGTAGGTACACATCTTTCTCAAGATATGGCAAGTTTTCTGGAATAATGTCACTGAATGGATACTCTATGCCATTTCCTGCCACTTCTCACGGACCCTGTGCAGGACCTTAAGAGAGTCAAGATTGTTTGTAGCTCAGGGATTTGACACTATTTTCCTCTGTTTGGAGGCTATTTCACTTATTTTTTATTAACGAGTGCTCAGCTTTCTGGTCTGAAACTTAAATATCACTTCTGATTCTGTCCTTCCATGCCTCATCACAGTTGATATTGGCTCACTGTGCTGTTTCATCTCAGAATACCCAATAATACTTGTAATTTGTATTGGTACTTGCTTGTGTTTTGCATGTATGCCTGTCATCCCCATGATTGTTAACTTGAGTCTGAGGATTGACTTGCTGTCTCCTTTTATATGTTATGGTGGTTTGAATAAGAATGATCCACATGTGCCTTCATTCCCACAATGTTGATTATGTTAATGGACTAAACCTCTGAAACTGTGAACAAACCCCCAGTTAAATGATTTTTTTGTAAGGGTTGCCTTGATCATGAGGTCTCTTCGTAGCAATAGAACAGTGACTAAGATATAGGCCACATCTAGCTCCATGCATGATTGATGGATAAAGAAGTAATTATAATTAATTCAAAACTACTCAGTGACAAAACTGTCCTAAAGTTAGTTTTGTTTATTAAACAAATACATACCCTGTTAATCACAACAGAACCTTCAGGTATTAGTTCAAGAAACATTAGCTATTCATAGCTATGGCAAAAATAATATTTTAAAAGAGTTATTTCTTGGGACCATACAATCTGCAATTTGCAAGGCTCAAGTGGAGTCATTCAGGGATCTGGCTGATGGCTCCCAGTGTCATGCTGGTCCTGGTTCTGAATGACAGATGGAGGAATAGAATGTTGAATTGCTGGTGTAGTAATCTGAGGAGTAGGATGTGTAACTTCTGCTTACATTTTATATTTGCATTCCTCAGCTCTCCTAATGTCCCCACAAGAACTCTGTTCCATGGCCACACTTCCTAGCAGTGAAGATCATGAGGGCGTCTGCAAGCTCAGAAGGTCACTTAGACCACAGCACATGTGGAAAGTCATACATACACATACGTACAAGGATTCAATTGATACCTGGAGGCAAATGGATCGACAAGTCACTTTCAAGTATGTAAGAGTGGTTAAGTAGTCTAAGACTCGGAGGATGAAGATCACTGATAACAGAGGCAGGAGTTCTACTTGGAAAGGTTTTGCCTGCATCGTCTTCTAAAATTGTAAAGTTAAACATAATGGGCATGGAGTAAAGGGAGATGGATTAAAAATACCCTGCATACCATAGCCAAAGAATGAATTTTCAGGTCTTCTTGTAGCTGTCTTCATGATAGGCCCAGATTAGCATCTTGCTAGCTGAATGCAAGCCCAGAGAGGTTTCTGGTTGGGCTTCTGGCACCATTGTCCTTAATAAACAGAGCACTTTTACCAATGGGCTATTTTCAGATCTCAAATCACATGATAAGTCTTATTCTTTTGATGAACTACACATAAAGGCCAGTGCTCCATCTCATGGGACTGTTCACCCAATAGGGTCTGTCTGTTTAAAGATGAAAACAGAGGCCCATTGCATGTCTGCTCCATAATACAGTTGTAACTGATCTATGAAACAACGTTGCTGTAGTTCTATGAGCCAAAGGCAGCCCTGCCATTCTTTCCTATGCCAGGAATGGGAGCAGAAATTTGAGCTAAGTGTTTCTTCTGCAGCTTTTGAACTTTCCCCCCATCTTTTATAAAACTCTTTTCTTTGTCAGGAAGAAGGAAGGCATTCTGTGCTTGGTGGATGTAGGGGGCGGGGAGTTGTCAGCTGCACTCAGGTGCTCATGGGACTGCCTTTGTATCATCCATCCACCGCCTACCTTGCCATCTTTCCTGACTGTTCAGAGGGGAACACATTTTGACACAAGCCATAGACTCCAAACAGGAAAACACTGTGCATTTTTTAAAATCTTCAAATTCTTCAATAAAGTTAGTTTGCAAATTGGCAATCAATCTAAAACTCTTCATTGTAGCCTCGGGAAGACTTTTCAGACAAAGGCAAAAAGCAACCACATTCATTACCAAAATATCACAAGAATGATTTCTAGGCTGAATACTAAAATTCTCCTCTCCTAAAACTTTAGCCAGGTCCCAACACTTCAACTTATTCTCAGCAACATTGTCTTCCATGCTCCTATTAGTATGTCCCATTAAGCGGTAATGAAACCATCCCACTGCTTTCCTGATCCAAAATATCAAAGTTCAAATTCCTCTAAACAAAAGCATGTTCAGGCCTAGCTCAGCAAATACCCCAGTCCCTGGTACCAACTTCTATCATAGAGTTTCTATTGTTTTGAAGAGATACCATACCCATGGCAACTCTTACAAAGGAAAAACATTTAATTAGGGTGGCTTACCTTTTCAGAGGTTCAGTTTGTTATCATCATAGCACGAAGCATGGTGGTATAAAGGCAGACATGGTGCTGGGTATACCTTGATATGCAGGCAACAAGAAGTGGTCTCAGACACTGGGGAGTATCTTGAGCATATATCAAACCTTAAAGCTCACCTCCACAGTGACACACTTCCTTCAAAAAGGCCATACCTGCTCCAACAAGACCATACCTCATGGTAGTGCCACTCTTTGGGGGTGACATTATTTCAAACCACCCTACTTGGTCAGCACCATCCTGTTTCTTCTACTTCTGATGAAGCTTTAAATAGTTTGATGGACATTTACCCAAATGTTTCCACAGCTGTGTCCATAATTCAGTCCCATAAATGTGTTGCCTTATGATAAGTAAGGGTGTTTTGTTAAGTTGAGGATCAGAGCTAGACAAAGATACATTCCCAAACTCAAGGATCTATAGTTTGATGTGGGATGTCCTGTTTTGGCCAATGGCTTAGCAGAGTAAAGCCAGACAGGATATCTGAACAGATATATATATATATATATATATATATATATATATATATATATATATATATATAGAGAGAGAGAGAGAGAGAGAGAGAGAGTAAGCAGAGTCAGAAGATGCCATGTAGCAGCCGAAGGAGAAAGACACCAGAACCTTGCTAATAGGTCATAACCCTGTGGTGATACATAGATTAATAGAAATGGGTAAATTTAACATATAAGTGCTATCTAGGAATATGCCTAAGCAATAGGCCAAACAGTGCTGTAATTAATATAGTCGCTATATGATGATTTGGGTCTGAGTGGCCAGGAAATGAAAGCAAATCTCTGCCTACAATGGTTTGGGAGTTTTTTCAGCATTGATTTGAAACAAGTTTGTAGACCATCATCTTCTACTGTGCATCATGAAAAATGGTCTCAGTTAAAGCTAGGGCTCACTTTAGGTCAGTGATACTCAAAGCCTGTGGGTCACAACCCCTTTGGGGCATAATTCAGATATCCTGCATATAAGATACTTACATTGTGGTTCATAACACTAGCAAAATTACGGTTATGAAGTGGCAATGAAATAATTCTGTAGTTTGGGGTCAACACAACATAAGGAGCTGTATTAAAGGGTCGTAGCATTAGGAATATTGAGAACCACTGTTTTAGACACTGAGTGGAGAGGGCTCAGAAGGACCCCTGGATACTGGAGTCTTTGAATTGCATGTTACGCCAGTTCACTTGTGAGAATCTTTGTCCATCTCTGGCAGCATGTCATTCCTGTTGGATCTTGTTAGGTTTTTCACTAAAAACTCTCCATGGCTGAATGCTGATGGGTGGAATTTTGGGAGTCTGTCAGTGAGTTAAAGCTTCCACACTGAAGCTCCTACACTGTGAATTCAGTAGCCTCTGAGAGCTGAACTACTACTTCCAAGGTCACTGGGCACTCTTCCGTCAGTTGCTGGAATTGAGGCTGTCTTAGTCATTGATATATTTCTGTTATAAGAAAAGGCACTTCACTGGGGGCTTACTTGTAGTTTCAGAGGCTTACTTGGTCCATTAATATCATGACAGGGAACACATCAGTTGGCAGATGTGGAACTGGAGAAGTAATTCAGAGCTTCATGTTGATGCACAGTCAGAAAGGCAGGGACAGAGAGACTGGCTTGAGTGTCTGAGACCTCAAAGTCTACCCCCAGTTACATTTCCTCCAGCAAGGTCATACCTGCTTCAAAGAGGTTACACCTCCTAATTCCCTTTTAAACAGTTCCATTCACTGGTGACCAAGCATTCAACTATATGAGCCTATGGGAGCCATTTTATTCAAACTACCATAGGGGTCTTGGGTGTGAAGCAGATCAAACTGAACATTGGGCACTTGGTTCTTTGATGACATTCTTGAGAAATGATGAGAAACAATTAAGTTTGTATGCAGTGACTAGCTGGCTACTATTGCTACTTTGGCTTTTGGTGTCCTGGTTGGTTTGTTTCAGTTAGAAGCCTTCCTTGTGATAAACATTTTTTAAAAGTTACCTAGAGTTTTTCTATCTAGAACTGTATAAACTTCAGTTCCAGAGTCATTCATTTCAGGAGGTTCTCTGAGGCTGGGACTTTGGAACAGATGACTTCAATCTCTGCCTTGGTCTTTATCTCCCCTGCTATGTGCATTCCCCCCTTTTTCTTTATGGTAGTGGTTGAGACTCCCTTGGACAATCTGACATACTTAACTCCTCTCAGAATCCTAATATTTTCCCACCCCAAATAGTCATATAAAATTCTCTACTAACGATACCAAGACACTAGGCTTATTTCCTTCATTCTCAAATCTATTCTGTGGGTTGGGTAGGTACAAATACATTTTCCTTAGAGTTGGAGATGATTTTCTTTTTTTCTACAGTGATCTAAGTAGTTAGACAAATGTTATCCAAATTGTGGACTCTTTATAATAAGACATATATAAGGAGTCTACAAGCTCAGGGGAATTCCTTTAGGCTTATAACCTGCAAAACTTTCTGTGCTGGGAACTGAACTTAATAATTTCTCAACATTACAGAACATGTTTCTGCAAGTGGCTTCAGTTCTTATTTTCTGGATTTTGTACATCATTTCTGTCAGATTAATTACAAAAGATTCATAATCTTTTAGGACAAGACTACATCCTAATTTATTCTTGGGCAAGCTTAGCATTATGTAGGCAGACCCTCCTTAGATCAGTGGTTCTGAACACATGGGTCACAACCCATTCAGGGGTCTCCTATCAGATATCCTGCATATCAGATATTCATATTGTGATTCATAACAATAGCAAAATTAAAGTTATGAAGTAGGAATAAAATAATTTTATGCTTGGGGTTCACTACAGCATGAGGAGCTTTATTAATGGGTTGTGGTATAAGGAAAGTTGAGAACTACTACCTTAGATGAAGTTATGTGTGATTTTATGGATTCTATTAAAAATTGTAACAAACTAAATGGCTTAAAACAAGAAAAACAACAAAACCCCAAACAGCCAGATGTGAAAGCACATGCCTGTAATATATGTACTTAGGAAGCTGAGGCAGGGGTCATGAGTTAGAGCCCTGTCTGTACTATACAGCAAGGTTCTGCATCAAGCAAAGCAAGGAAGACAGTGGAAATTGGTGTGGGAGGTCCTTCTGTATCTGTGTTGCTTTTATTGGTTAATGAATAAAGAAGCTGGCTTGGCCTGTGTTAGGGTAGAATAGAGCTAGGTGGGGAAAACTAAACTGAATGCTGGGAGAAAGAAGGTGGAGTCGCAAGATGCTATATAGCTGTCAGAAGGAAAAGTCACGAGCTGCCAGCTGGAACCTTGACAGTAAGCCATGAGACTTGTGGTAAAATATAAAATAAAATAATAGAAATGGATTAATTCTAGATGTAAGAGCTAGCTAGCAATATGCTTAAGCTATTGGCCAAACAGTATTGCAAATAATATAGTTTCTATGTGATTATTTCAGGAGTCTGGGAAGCTGGGAAATAAACAAGTGGCCTCCAACAACAGAAAATAATAACCCCATGTGTCCAGAGAAAGGAAATATAAAAATATTCACAATCAGGAGCTCCCTGCTTCTTCTCTAGGCTCTGGGGGAGAGAGAGTCTCTTCCTTGTCTCTCCAGGCTTCTGGTAGCTCCCAGGACTCCCTACTCTTCCTGGTTTTGTTAACAATCCATTCCAATCTCTGCCTTTGTTCTTATGTCCTTTGTTCTTGGCCCTTTTGCTGACTCTTTCCTTTGATAGCATTTGGGAATCATTTGAATAATCTCACACACTCTTAGTCTTCTGAACATCCTTAGTGAGCCCGTGAGGATCCTGTTCTGGAGGGTGAGATGTGGCTGTCAATCAGCGAACTTATTCAGTCTGCTCCTCTCCTGTGACCTTTCTGGATAATTTCATGACTAGTGCTTCATCCCCCTCAGAAGCACTGAACTTCAGAAGTGTGTGCTTCTAGTTCACTTCCAGGCTGTCTGCTTATGTTATTTGTCTCTCATTTGCAATATGGAATTGACAGCTTTGATATTGGTAGTCTATGTCATTAGTAGTGATTTCACGTGGCTACTTCTTTCTGAAGACATGATATCACAGCTTCCACCAGCCATCTCACTAAAGGGCAGCTCAGTGATTCACTGTTTCAGAAGCCCTGTGGCTATTCCTGACTCCCATTTCTTCACGTGCCACACTTGATCACTGGCAGTGCATTTGGCTCTGTCTCACCTTGATTACTGTAAAGGCACTATTTAATTAGCCTCAATGCTCAGTGCTGTTCTCAGTATCTAATCTGGGTGATCCCTGTGAATTTGGGCCAGCCATGTTCCCATGTTATATACCCTCCATGGATTTCCCAGTTTCTCAGAGGTTTTATAACACATGGTCACCTCCGTGATCTACTCTCCTGATCTCCCTTCTATCGATCGTCCTCCATGCATTGCTCTTTTTTTGCTATTTCTCAAACCTGAAAGATAGATCTCAAGGTTCTACATTTTGTATTTATAACTTAAAACAAAACAAAATAAAACCCTTATTTACTCAGTCTCCTCTTCCAATTTGGTGATAAGTAGGCACATGACGTTTCATCTAAGAATAATTCCTTTCTGTTTGCCGTGTAATTGTATTTCTGTTTGAAATGAGTTGCATATAAAACCAGCATGCCTTGTCTCCCTCTATGGTTTTATTATCACTTCCCTTTTTAATTATACATAATAGTTGAAATCTATTTCTAAAAAGCTTAGACAGCTTTTTAGAAAGTCATAACATTCCATTTGTTGATCATGGTCCTTTTGGTTCTACCTTTTGAGGTATATTCTATATTTATTGACTCTTGAACTCAAAGCAATACCATCAATAGATGTCCAGACACAGCAGTGACCAAGCCTTCTATTGTTGGGGCCTGGGGGAGGGATCACAGACCCAGGACTGCAACACTTGTTGAATAAGGCAGCTTCAGGCAAGCCTAGAGATCTTGGGAGGCTTTTGTTTGTCATCTGTGAAGGGAAGAGGATTGAGAAGCTGATTGCTGAGGCCCTGTCAGCCCTGACAAGCTATCAAGGTAAGCGGGACCACAACTCTGGTGGTAAATCCCTGCTGGATCATAGCATAACATCTCTTTTCTTCGCTCAGCCAGCTTTCATATTCATTTTTTCCCACCCAACAAAAACACCAGAGCCTTAGGAGCAGGTTCCACCCTTAGAATTTTGCCATACATCTCTCCAACCTAGCCATGGCCTACGAGGATTTTTTGTTTGTTCTTCCAGAATTTGGCTTACTTCAGTTCTTTTTATTAAAAAAAAAAAAAAAAAACAAACCAAATAAAAACAAAACTTAAGGTACTCTCCTGAAGAATGAGAAGCTGCCAATGGTACTGGCAGTGAGTTTTATACTTTTTGATGTGTTTCATGTGACTTGGTACAAGGCAGTAGGTTAGAGTGTGAGAGGTTTCCCAAGGGTGTCACTCCTACTTGCTGGCATGTAGGAGTGAGCACTTTGCCCTTAAGGAACATGTCTGCCCACAGCATATGCTGGCTACTGTGGTCTCTGCAGGTCTAACTATCACCAGCTTTCTGCTTTTTTCAGGGCTGAGACTGAGAACCTCAGACTTCCCTGTTCATACATGTTAAGTCCAGTCTTGAAAGCAATGTCCTGGATGACGCTACAGACAGTAATGAAGAATTAACCAAGGAGGCACATTGTTGTGGGTGTGCCTAGGATTAGCCTTTATCTTCCCAAATTTATTTTTTATTTTAAAATTTTTGATATTATATTTATATTTCTTTCGTCTCTTTCTCCCCCCCATCCTATATATCTCTCTTTGACATTCATGATTTTTTTTTTCATCATTGGCTCTTCCAAGGGAGGCTTCATCTCTTTTAAAAATAGATTAATTTTAACCCAAAAGCAACCAGGAGTTGAGCTGAATTAGAGCTCATAACTTTTGTGTCACTGTGAATGTCTTGCTGTTGCTACCCTCTGTCTCTTTGCTACGGCCCCTGCCAAGCCAATGTCTCTTGTGTTAATCTCAGCTTAATTAATATGGGTTGGTCAACCTGAGTTATAAATTCTGTACCATTATTTCTAAGGGAGAAGGAAGTGGATCATTAGTTTTAAACAACCTCATAAACTTGGCTAATATTAACCCTGTGTATGTGGAATGGGGCTTAATATACTTATATAAATTTCATTTTGTACACTTTCTTAGGCACCAGTTACAATAAATGCTGAAGAAAGCTGACATAATTTGAGAATTATTCTACTGTACATATTCTACTTTATATCATAATAATGCTTCCTTGTCTTTCTTTTACTAAGATCACATCTAGAGATTAGGAAAAGAGAGAGGCTCTAATGCCTCTGTTTAAGCATGGATCTTGAGGCTTGAATTAAAACGATAGTGTTGTTGCATTCATGTGCATTTATGTGAGTTGTGACTTGTTACACCTGCTTGCTTTTAAGCAAAAAAGCAAGAGGAATTTAAGTAGAGGAGAAAGTGATGTGGATACAGGGACTTCTCTAGTGATATCCTGATGAGTTCAGCAAAAACGATCAGAAACAGATGGGTTCCTCCCAGCCCCAGTCTTGAAATACACAAGGGCTTAAAACCAAGGGAAACTATGCTTGGAAAAAGTGTTCTCTGCTAATGTCGAATGTCTGAATTATAATTGAAGAACTTCAGAGGTTCCAGTAAGTAGTTGTGTGCGCTCATCTCTAATTTAGATAGGGTGTGTGCCGGAGCTGAGCATCCAAACTATGCTGTGGTGCTGCAGTCAGAGAGGTGGAACAGTCCTGCAAAATGACATAAGGCACCAGAGCCTGATGTGCAAACTCGTTTCACATGGGTTCTTGGGTATTGAGTAACATGAGTTTTGTGTAATTCGACTCTTGGAAAATTTGTAAGGTTTTGCCTCAGTCTCTGCACAGGAAAGTAGAAACACTTTTAAAGCAATGCCTCCAGGTGCTTTGGGGACATCCTTTCTCTCTGTCCTTCTGGCCAGGGTGGGATGTCATCTCCATGACCCTGCCTTTCCTTCACTGCTGCAGGGTTGATCAAAGCCTGTATTCCTAATAACTGATCCATCCGCTGCACATGTACCTCAGGACTGTACAGAGTACAGAAAGGTATCACTTGGGCTTCAGGAAAACCCTGGCTGTGCTGTAGCTAAGCTGGGAGCATCCCAGGCATCTTCTCTGACAACACTCTTCATTGTTGGCTTGGCCTGTCTTTTCTTGGGCTCTTCAAGGAACTGTGGGAGCAGTGACCTTTGAAGCACAGTTCTGTTTGCTTTAGGTATGAAGCTCTTATAAATGAATCTATAGTGTAGTTCCTAACTTTGAATTGTTTTCCCATGACACTACGCAAACTAAGCCCACATGGAGATTTTCTTTTCTTTTGGTGGAGGGTAACAAATCATTATAATACCTTTTATGTAATATGTTTGTTCTGATTGGTAGAAAAATTATTTTTCCCTATATTGATAATCTTTCCACATTGAACTCCTATCAAATCCTTTCATTTCTTTTCTTCAATATCCACTGGGTCTGATTTTTCAGTGTCAAATATGATGTAGTTTTATACCTTTTGTACGTAGGTTAGTTACACAACTACACACAACACAAGGAAGCTTCCTCTTCCTTCAGTCCTAAGAAAATTACTTCTGCAAGTTATTTTTCTTCTACACATTTTGGGGCTCTGTTGTGGGAGTGCCTTCTGCTCCTTCAGCCAATAGCCACTGAGATATCAGCCCATTGGGGCATGGTCTCTCTTTTTAAAAATGCGGCCGCTTCCCTCCGCTCTCTCTCTGGCTCCGTTTCTGGCGATTTATTAACTTCCCTTCCCAGCATTCTGTTCTGTCTACCCTGCCCACCTAAGGGCTGGCCAATCAAATGAGCCAGGCAGTTTCTGTATTAACGAATGAAATCAACACAAACAGAAGCCTCTCCCACATCATTTCCCCTTTTTCTGTTTAAACAAAAAAAACAAAAAAAACAAAAAAAAAAAAAAAAGAATGGGCTGCGTCCTGCCACCCGGCTAGCTTTACCCAAAATAATTACACGGAAACTGTATTCTTTTAAATATTGCCTGGCCCATTAATTTCAGCCTCTTACTCACATCTTGATTAACCCATATTTAGTAATCCGTGTAGCACCATGAGGTGGATCACTTACCAGGAGAGATCTTAACCTGTGTCCATCTCTGAGAGGAGAGGCATGGCGACTGCATATGGCGACTGCCTGAAGCGTCTCCCCAACTCTGCTTCCTTTCTCCCACAATTCTGTTCTGTCTACTCTGCCTACCTAATTTTCTGTCTCTTAAAGGGCCAAGGCAGTTTCCTTATTAATAATGAAAGTAACACATAGACACTCCTCCATCAGGTCTCTTTCTTCTGTTGAACATTTTTTCTTTAGTCTAAAAGTAGTGTTGTTGCTTAACCTTTCTAATGCCTCCAACATCAGATTCCTCCTTAAAAAAACTTCAATATCCTCTGTCCAATTTCCAACTGATTTCTTCCAATTAAATTTTTCTTTTGCATATCTTACTTATGAATTACATTCCATGCGGCTTAATGTCTAGATTTTTCTAAAAACTTTAAAAACCCTCTCAGTACCTTTTATTGAATTCAAACATCTTTATTATTCTTTTTGAAAAATAATGTGTAACCTGAACATGGATGTGTACACTTGTAATCTCAGCTACACTGGAGACTGAGACAGGAAGATTGCAAATTTGAGGCCAGATTATCAAAATCCTGTCTCACAAAGCATGTACTTGGTTGATAATAATGATGTATGACTGTTGATATGTAAAACCTTAAGAGAAGCTTTATCTCATTTAATGAGAAAAAAATAAATTATAAATGTAGCTTACTATTTTTTCAGGTCCTTTTGTTTGTTTCTTTGGAGACACGGTCTTACTCTGTAGCTCTGTAGATCGGGCTGGCCTGAATCTGAGAGATCTGCCTGCTTCTGCCTCTGCTGGGAGTCAGGTAGTTTTTCAAGTTCTGTATTATTCATTTCCTCATGTAGAGAACATATTTTGAATATGTCCTACTAAACACTGAGGAGAAACTGAAAATGGCACATTACTTTCTTCCTTTAGAAGCACATGATATGAGGAAGCTAGAGATGCAAACAGTTTTGCAAAGTTTGTCTACCTCAAGGCAAGCTTCCCCACAGTTTGGGGGCATGTGTCTGAAAACTGATAAAGTCCACCTAAGTAAAGATGGGTGTCACTGAGGAGTGACATGTGTCATTGAGGAGTTACATGTGTCATTGAGGAGTAACAGGTGTCATTGAGAAGTGATGCTGCGCTTGATACTTCTTGGCTGAGTAGAGAAATGGCGAGAAATAGGGTATTTTATTTATATCATTGTAGGGGTGATAGAGAGGAGAAAAGACTGCAGCAGGAAGTAGGAGACAGGAAGGCATGCTGAAGATGTGATAATAATAACAAAGGCTAATGGAGGTGTGGAAGAAGAGATGGAGTGAAGAATAGATATCTTCTTGCAGCAGAATTTGGTAGAAGATTAGTGATTCTAAGGGCTATAGATTGCCTCGATTACCATGGAGTTTGCTGAGACAGGAACATGGGAGAAAAATCAATCTGGGGAACAGACTTTAACTTTCCAAATGCTGACCTAGGATTGACTATGTTTTTGATTCTGCAAGCTGTCACATGGCCATATTAATATTTTATCACCATAATGGACCACTGTGATAGGCTGTGGAAGAGACAGGCAATCACGATTTCTGCAGTTAAGTGATAACACAAAGCTGTAGAATTATTGGACCTTTGATGTAAACAACAAAGGTGATCTGGTATCTTCACATGCTAAAAGAATATTCATTATGGTGGCTCTTAACACACGTGTATGGAAGAAAAGCATTTTCAGGATAAATAGCTGCATGCCAGGTACAATGAGATGTGTCAATGGTTTTATTCAGACCCATGGTTTTTCCATCTGTCCGAGTCTCACCTAGGGAAGACTTTTTTTCCACTCCCATTGGTCTGAGGCACTGGGGTCCTTGGCATGGCCACGCTCTTATCAACAATGCACATTCACTCCCTATAGATGGGGATGCAGTTTCTGATGATGAGGGGGAGGAGGCCACTATCCCAGGCAAAATGAACCCATTTGAATGCGAGAGGTCAGTGCTCTCAGCCTCACTAGAGGTCCTTCTACACATCTTTATCCCAGCTTACAGGATCCCACTCTATTCCAGTCAGTGCTGTTAACAAACTAGGATGCTTCAAGCTGGGGCTTTTTCATATATGCCAGGCAATGACATGATCAGGGTTGAATTTTATTTGCTGAAACTGTGTACTATGGCTTCTAGAGAGAAGTTTCTTTTCCTGGGCATACTTAGAAACGTTTAGATTGTTTATGGGCATCCAGAACTGGGAAATTTTATCTCTGAGATCATTCTTTTCCTTTGTGACTTGATCCAGAGAGGTTAGAAGCAACCACTCAGCATGATTTTACTTTTTACATTCCCACAAATTCTCAGAAGTTTTATATATGGAGCCACCAAACTCCTTGCTCTCCCCAATTGCTTCATGGATTCTCAGGTCTTCCAATGCTATCAGAGAAATCATTAACAACTGTAGGTTTCATTAAGTAGGACAGCAAGTTCCAGATATTACAAAGTTTACAAGAGAAATTTGTCCTTACTACTCTGTTTCTTTAGAACCACCCCTGGCATCAAATATGGCATGAGTTCTTTAGATTAACAATACAAATAGAGTGGATATACATTAAAAGGGGGTGTTTGATTGCTTACACAGTACAGATCAGTTGTATAACAGTACTGTCTTCATGTTGAAGAGCCTGGGAACACAGTCACTGCTCAGCCCAGGAGACTGGATGTCTTATCAATCCCAATGTGGTGCCAAAGACTTGGAGGGCTCTTGGAGAGCCACTGGTGTGCAATTTTTGCTGGAAAATTGGAAAATCTTGATCTGATTATCAGCAAAGGATGATAGCAGCAAGGACAGCTGTAACCTAGCAACAGGTTATCAACAGACAGGAAAGCAAGTGGCTAGGAAAATGCAAAGCTTTTTCTTCTATCTTCCTTCTGTCTAGGCCACCTATAGGTACGCCACCCATGCTTTGGGTGGGTCTTTCCATTTAAGTTACCCGGATTAAGAAAATCTCTCATAGATGTGTCCAAAGGCTTGTTGTCATGGGTGATTCTAGGTTCTATCAAGTTGACAGTATTAACTACCATAGTTCGCCAAAACTTTATTATATGCTTTCGTTATACTAATTGTGGCTATTTAAAAAAAATCAAAGGGAAAACTTAACTGATTTTATAGTAGCAGACGTGTTTCTTCCTGGGGATCATGTCTTAAATCCAACCAGAAAGAGGGTCTCCCACAATATTTGTGTCACTGTTATGCCATATGATGCCATGCAGTTATTGTAGTTCACAGGGTTCACAGATGGGAAATGTTGACTATTTCTGCCAGAAGACTGCATAGCACTTTCCAGTATTGTGAATGCCAGCCAGGGTACAGGTGGCTTCCCGGTCAGTACCAACCTGATTTCCCCATGTTCTGTGACCAAAATGTGGTGACTTCAGCGATGGGCTCCTACCATGTAGTTCTTGTGCACAACCAAGAGCTATGGCAGTAGCTACAAGATCCAGGGGGTAAAGCTACTACTATTATTTTCCTAAATGAAAGAATATCAAACTGCCTTCTAAACTAACATCTGCATGCCCATAAATTACTCTAGTGCTCAGTACTCATTAGGAATGTTTCTCTATGTGGCTAATGGTGCTACTGATCAAAGTGAAGAGAATATGAGAACATTAGAGTGTTCACCCACAAATTAGATATTTTTCTTATCCCACCTTCCATGGCTTAGGGACTGTCACAGAAGGGAGGGAAGAAAGAGTCTAAGTGTCAGTGGTTTGGGAGGACCAGAACAAAACAGTGTTGCCTAGCCTAAAAGGACTGTTGCTGCACTCCTGAACTTAGCTGTGGTTGCCTGCACAAGACCTGTCCAAGATGATAATGATGATGATGATGATAATGATTATGATGATATGAAAAAGAAGAAAAGAAGAAGAAGAAGAAGAAGAAGAAGAAGAAGAAGAAGAAGAAGAAGAAGAAGAAGAAGAAGAAGAAAGAGGAGGAGGAGGAAGAGGAGCAAGAGGAGGAGG